>NC_061517.1:16282500-16472500 GCF_022379125.1 Scophthalmus maximus | reverse complement strand
GCGGCCACGTGGTGAACGTGGCGCAGATCATCGAGCTGGTCATGACCTGCATCCTCTACGTCGTCGTCAGCGGCAACCTGATGGTCAACAGCTTCCCGGGCTTCCCCGTCTCCCAGAAGGCCTGGTCCGTGGTGGCCACGGCCGCGCTGCTGCCGTGCGCGTTCCTGAAGAACCTCAAGGCCGTGTCCAAGTTCAGCTTCCTCTGCACCCTGGCGCACTTCGTCATCAACGTCCTCGTCATCGCCTACTGCCTCTCCAGGGCGCGCGAGTGGGCCTGGGAGAAGGTCAAGTTTTACATCGACGTGAAGAAATTCCCCATCTCCATCGGCATCATCGTGTTCAGCTACACCTCCCAGATCTTCCTCCCCTCGCTGGAGGGCAACATGCAGAGGCCCAGCGAGTTCCACTGCATGATGGATTGGACTCACATCTCCGCCTGCGTCCTCAAGGGCCTCTTCGCCCTGGTGGCCTACTTGACGTGGGCGGACGCCACCAAAGAGGTCATAACGGATAACCTGCCCTCAACCATCCGGGCGGTGGTGAACCTCTTCCTCGTCGCCAAGGCGCTGCTGTCCTACCCGTTGCCCTTCTTTGCAGCAGTGGAGGTCCTGGAGAAGTCCTTGTTCCAGGACGGCGGCAGGGCCCTCTTTCCTGACTGCTACGGCCCCAGTGGCCAGTTGAAATCATGGGGTCTGGGCCTCCGAGTTGCCCTGGTGGTCTTCACCTTGCTCATGGCCGTGTTTGTCCCCCACTTTGCCCTGCTGATGGGCCTGACGGGGAGCCTCACCGGCGCGGGCCTGTGCTTCCTCTTGCCGAGCCTCTTCCACCTGAAGCTCCAGTGGAGGAACCTCCTGTGGCACCACGTCTTCTTCGACGTGGCCATTTTCGTTATCGGAGGCATATGCGCCATATCTGGCTTCATCCACTCAGTTGAAGGACTCATAGAGGCGTACAGGTACAATATCCACGACTGAGAGCTTCACTGATGACCTTTGCCGAGCGGCGGCGGCCCAACATGCCGCACCCTGGCAGGCTGTCACGACGCAGACCTTATCAGAAACATCATGTCCGACCACTTGACATAGAGAGGCGCGTGAGGAGGATTATTTGTGTGAACTGTAGCCTATACTTCTTTTTATTTTGCCTTCGTGATAATGTGCAATAATAAACTCTACAATCATAGTGTAAAGTCTAGTCGACTCATTCCAGAAACCATGTTTTATTAAGTGGACAGAGGAACACAGACCCCGCATTAAAAAAAGGGGGGGGGGGGGTCTGATTAAAATAATATGCGGGCAGGAACAAGCCTGTCCAGACATCAGTCTTCATGCAAAGTTCTCAGATCCAGTGATCCACGGGTCCGACTGTGAGTGTGTACGTGTTTATTGCTGGGGAATGAAATATGTAACGATGGAGTGAATATGTTATTACTGGTTTTTGAGCTGCTACAGTAGATATATCATTAATCCCACTTCAGAGAAAATACGAGAGCAGGGCACCCTTCGGATCAGATGATGCTCTGTGGATGATAATAAATCATGAATAACTTATGTGTAGTTGTTTAAACAGAATTATTATTTTTGATTTTGTTTTTCGGTTTGTTTTTGTTGTGTTTTATTTTCCATCTTATGCCTCTGTAGCTAGTAGTCCTGTTGGCTTGTTTGTTTTTCTCTTGGTGTTTCAAGTGTCATTCTGGACGACGTGAATTCAAAGTGCAAGAAAATGGGTCCTAAGTGTGTAATGCGTATGAAAATTTGTCCGTCTGATGATATGCTCTTCCTATTGAACGTGTTAATTGTGATTTAATGGAACTAACCATGGTGTGTGAGACAAGGAGCTTGTTGAATTAAGAGATAAATAAATCAAATATTTTATGGCTGGTGATTCTAATGTTTCCTTGCCCAGAGAAATATATCCCATGGGGATGACCGAGGTCCTGCTGGTTTGACTTTCTCTTTTGTTTCTACTGATGTGGGCCTTGTCAAACTTCCCCTGTGACAAATTGTGTGCAGAGGCCTCCAAAGCAGCTCGTAACAGACCGCACGAAAACATGGCGCTGATCACATCAGTGAGCTCGGCAACTCTAAGAAAAAAACAACAGGATATGGAGAAGAAGAATTCTCGATCCTTGTCTTCGCTTAGTTAATTAAGATTCAAAATGTTAAAGTCAACACAACATGAAGTAGGTTTCACTTCTTTATTTCTAAGAATGAGGATGTTGCTGCAAAGCTCGTTTCTGATGAGATGCACCTACAACAGTCTACTTTCTACTGTACTTTCAGTACAGACGTGTACGTATATTTCTATCAACAGGTCCTATTTGATTCAGCTGTTGAATGTAGTGAAAGTCTGACAACCACCCGATTCAGGCAGTCAGAGCTGAATCAAAATCCAACACACCAACGCAGCAGCATCTCCCATGTCACATGTTGGTGAGTTTCACTTCTCAGTGATACAGGAAGCACAAGCCGCGTATGAATCAAAAGCCTGAGAAGCCGAGAGGACATTTGTTCACATGTAGAACAGACGCCAAGAACCATTTTCCATCCTGCAGTGATTCAGGTATGCTACATACCACTACTCAGGTACATTGAGGGTGTTTGACTTTAGAAAATTATGCTAAACACCGAATGTAGTTGACACAGCAAATCTTTGAGTTTTGTGGTTATTTACTGTAGTAAATTATAGCTGCTGCTTGCACCACAGGGGGGCCCAGCAACATGTTTCTCTCCGTGACAGCAGTGCTCATGCTCTTCTCGTGCGCACATGGAGAAAATCCTGCAATACAAGTCATCCTGACCAACAAAGGCCTTCAGTACGGTAAGGAAATGTTAGGTGGTGTTACATCCATTCTGTTGCCTAATGGATCCAAGCACAAAAATAAGGTAGTAGCACAAAATCCCACCGTGTGATCTGTACTCGTATAAGAAACATTTCAATCGCAGCAATTCAAAGTTCATACGTGTGCCGTGTGGCCCAGGTAAGCACGCAGGTACAGACTGGATTCAGAAGATGTTGGAGCACGTCACCCTCCCGGACATCAGTGGCAAAGTCAACGTAGGCTTCTGGTGCAGCATCCACTACACACTGACGAAGTAGGTCTTATATTTGACATTCTTGAACATTGAGGCGTCTTTTATGTTCCAAAAGTTCACATGCCAATTATATGATCACCTCTTCACACTGTTTACTGTCTAAAAGGAGTAGGTTGTGTTTGACTGAATTTAACAAAAGTGAAACTCCTGTGTATATATATATTTTGAAAACCGGTAGCACAGTATGCTAGATTTATTTGCATGATTCCGGTACGTGTCACCCCACCTATACTAACCCCTGTCTGCTCTCTCCCCACTGTGCTCCAGCACCAGTATAGAGAAGTGTGACCTTCCAGAGCCGTCTGCTGACTTCTATCCCGATGCCACAGGATTAAAGACATCCATGTCAGGCCTCAGTGTTGCACTAAGCGGACAGTGGATGACACACTTTGGCATAATGTGAGTTTCCCTTAATCTCTGCCCGACGAGTAAACTCCTGGATCGCAAGGCAAGTAGACTCCACAACGCAGGGTGTGAAGCAATGTCAAAGTTTTCCATTTAGGCAAAAGACAAATCTTCAGAGAAACTGAGACAATGTGAACCTCACCATCATTACCCCAAAGAGCATGTGAATCCTTTTAAAATGTAAAAGTAACACACTTGATTTTGAAATGGTGATTGAAAAATGCTCATCCAGATTTAGCGAGGAACCGATATTAAATTAAAAAAGAGCCTTTATGTACAGCTGGGGTCAAATAGAAAAGTGTCTTTTTTAAAGGTGTCAGGTCAGATTCTTACACTGATGAAAAATCACCAACTATTACAATTTTATTTATTTTCATTATACTCTTTTCGTCACAAAAAGTAAAAAAAAAAAAACAATTATCACCCTGAATCAAATACAAGTTGTGTCATAAAATTAACTATCTAATTTCTTATCAGTGATTTTGGTGACTTCCTGTTCTTCCCCCTTGTGTTAGCAGGCCTCTGGGAATCTGTGTGAAACTAAATGTTAAAAGTGAAAGTAATAGTTAACTGGTGAAAAGGTTGGACCTATACATAGAGGCCTGAAATCTGCAGTCCATTTAATTGGTATGAATCAAACTATGGAGAAGAACTATAAATAATGAAGGATTAAAATGACTTTTGGTTATAAACTACAGAGCTAAGACAACATTTTGTCGTCTTAATCCGACTTGTAACTTTTCTAACGCCAGATTCACGTGTATCATTTGGTCACGAGTTCCTTGAATTGTTTATGTGCCAGTGACGATAAATTACGATAAGAATGTATTGAAAATAAAAAAATAAATAAAAAAGGAAGTAGGGGTTAGCAAGAAGAAAATCTGAATATGTTGCTGGTATTATTAAAAAGATATATAATCAGGTGTCATGTATAATACATATATGATACACACACACACGGCAGAATGTTTCTGTGGCTGTTCATACCTGATTTTCACCATAACCAACATTGCACTGATTTGTTCGTACTGTGGGTTTTTTCTCCAGACATGACAAGGGATCGTTCGACATGGCCATACTCGGTGTGGATGTGACCTCTGTGGTGGAGCTGGGCAAAGATGCTGACGGCCATTTGTCTGTCTCTAGCGCCAATTGTGTAGCTCAAGTTGGAGATGTGGACGTACGATTCCATGGTGGAGCCAGGTACAGTGAACCTCAGAGAGGGGGAGAGAGAGATACTGAGGAGTGATGCTGATGTCATGGTATAAACCCCGCATTTTCATTTGTCCTTAGCTGGATTTTCAAGCGTTTTGTGAAGCATTTCAAGAAGCGAATCAGCAAAGAAATAGAGAACAGAGTGAGTGGTTCTCCTCTCCTTTTCCTTTCCTTGTGCGATCATCAGAATAATACAGAGGTGAAATCTGCTGTAGACATGTTCACTGGTGAACATTGCAGGACATTTGCATTGTTGTTCCCTCCCCAGATTTGCCCTAATGTGGAGGAATTGATTGCAAGCGTAGAGTACCACCTACAGGCAATGAACGGTATTGCAGAGGAATACATTTTCATAAAGACACCAGATAAAAAAGGATTGTAAATATTGACATCTGTTACGAAGGCCAAAAGTTACTTTACTTTAAGATAGAAATATTCAAATTCATGAAAAGATTATTCGGTCTACAAATGATTTCTATTTTATTCAGTTTCCTTCGAAGTGGATCCGGCTATGGCCATGAACCTCTCTCTCAGCACCTCACCTACCATTGATGTTTCCAGTTTGAATCTGGGTCTCAAGGTGAGGATGCACACATGGAAGTAGTTCCTGCGTTTGTCTGCATGTTAGGGACTTTCAGCCGCATCGGTTCTTGTCGTTCCTTCACACCTTTGAAAAAAAGAAGAAAGTATTTAAACATTTTAAATACGATTTATACACACACTTATAGGTATATGACTAAAATACTCTGGCATTCATACCGTAATGAGGACTTGTGCATGTTAAAAAGGAATAGCAACATCAGCAAGTGATCAATTGCTGCAATTGATAATTTGCAACTCTTTATTTCAAAGGGCGAGTTCTTCAGTGAGAAAACTCGTGCGGACCCTCCGTTTGAGGCCCAGCCCTTCACCATGCCCGAGCAGCAGGCCTTCATGTTGTCAGTGGGCCTGTCTGAGTTCACTCTGAACTCTGCCTCATACGTATACTACTCATACGGAGTGTTCCAGCGTTTCATCGACGACAGCATGGTGAGCAGACCTGGCCGGAGGAAAGCAGAGAAGACAGGACAAGACAATTTTAGTTAGGTTTGTTTTAAGACGTGTCGTTTCATCTCCTCAGATCCCACCAGGCTTTCCTTTGCACCTAAATACCAGCTTAATGGGACCCTACGTTCCTCAGGTAAGCTTATCCATATCAGGATTACATCCTCACACTTGATTTAAGGTCAAGAAAACAGTGCTGAAAAGTAACGCCTCCCTGAATTTGAGGGAAATCTAAAGCGCACTCTTTTCTCCAGTGTACCTGCCTTATTTCACTCAGCACTGTTGATTAAATCACCAAAATATTCAATAATGAAATATTAACCAACAACCTTTTTTTTTTCCCGCGCTGTGCAGCTTCCCAAAATGTTTCCAGGTCTGCTCATGGATCTGCATGTTTATGCCAGAGACACGCCAATGTTTTCCTTCCAGCCAGGTGCAGTCAAACTGGGCATCCAGGGCGCCGTCAAGGCCTTCGCCATCCAACCGAACGGTACCCAGACTCCACTGTTCCAGCTCAATATTGTGAGTGGCTGTTCCTCTCCGTCCCGTCAATATAAACAAAAAGAAACACGTGCACGTATTCGTCCAAGTACATTCACATCGTGTGCAGCAAGCAGCTGCCTAGTGATGTTTCATAGTTGTGCCTCAATCCTAGACGTGTGCTCATGGGATATGTGACAGAAATAGATTTGATTTTTGGTGGGAAAAAAGTAGCATCCCTCAAAGTCACTTTAACATTTTAATATTTCAGCAAATACAAATCTGGGCAAAATTAATACATGCAAGGGTTTGCCTGCTGTGCTCTAAAAAAACAGAAAGAAAATGTAATCATTCAGTCCATAGTTTACACCTTCTCAAATGTTGAGGATGAGGATTTGCTTCTTTTCTGTTTTTACATCATGGTAAACCGAGTGTCTTTTGGGGTTGACGCTTCCATTTGCACTCACATTTTGTAGAATAAACACCAGGACACATAACCGTCAGATTTTTCACGATTGAAATAACTATCGGTTGTCGTACTTGCAGGACTTGACATTAAGCAGTAAAGTGTGGATTGCTGATGGAAAAGTGAAAGGCTCCGTTTCAACAGACAAGTAAGCATCAGCACATTTTCAAAACACACCTCACACCTGAGCCCAAGTTCACAAACTCAAACCCACAGTGACGATGCGGCCCGATGTTTCCTTTCAGTTTTACACTGACGCTGGCAGGAAGTGAAGTGGGAAGCTTCGGGGTACGTGACACAAAATTAAAAGTGCATCACGTTCCGTTTGTGTGATGCGCACAAACTGAGGGAGACCAGACTGTTAACCATCACAATCCTCTTTTCAGACCGACGCTTTGGAAAACATTGCCAGAAAAGTTGTTGAGATGGGGTTGGAAATACTGAACAGTGAGTGCAAGTTATATTTCTATTTATTCACCTTTTACTCTGACAGTGTTCCACTTTAGCCGACAAACCACTGCAATATTAAAACTCTGTTTTTTGTCTCACACCACCACATGGTTACTCAAGTACAACCTCGTGCAAGGCCTCTTTTTCTTCAGAACATGATCATGAAACATGTGACAGAGTTGACTTGCAATTTATCGTTTCAGAGAGACTGGGCAGAGGCCTCGTTTTACCCCGACTGAAACGAGCCCAGCTAGTCAACTCGGTTCTGAAGGTGCAGGAGGTCAGTATTGGTTATTACAAAAAATAACTCTTTAAGTCTAAAATTTCAACCAAGGGTAGAAACACCTTTAAACTGACCCGTCTGTCTTGGTTCCTCACAGGGATTCATAGCCCTGTTTTCTGATGCTGACGTGTTTCTGACAGACAGAGGCTTCAACCAACAGAACTGAGTAACTCTGGTACATCAACCATGAAGACTTTTCATCTCAGTTCAGATTCATACACTTCACACCAGTCAACACACAGATGTTTCTATCCATCTATATATACACATATATATCTATATGACACCACATAAGTATCCAGTTGAGTCTGGATACTAGAGTGGAAAAGACAAATTATTGCTACACAATAAAAAAAAATGCACAACCATCATGTCAAATAAACACGGACAAAGCCTGCAATAAATAAAATCTCATATGTATACAGCCTACAATGTGATCAGATTGATTTCCTACATATTGGTAAATGACATTAAATAGATTTGCATTCAGAGTTTCATTAATATAGATATGTTAAGTTCCAGGGCTCAGATTAGTAGAGTATGCAGATTGGCCACTGAATATTCAAATTCTACTCATGTTGGATGATTTTGCCAGTTGGAAGCAGCATACTATCACCAGAAGAAACATTATCAACAACAAAACATATACACAAGGAATCTTAACAAACACAAAATATTCGGGGGGATGAGGGTTTTAATTAGTATTAGTGCACGGGGTCTTGAATTCAAACAGTTGAATTTGGTTTGATTAATTTGGTTTGATTAATTTGTATTTGAACCAATGATCCACTTTAGTCATAGTCGATGAGATTTCTGGAATAGTCATCATTGACCATCAGGAGAGAATTATTTTGTTTTGAAAGGCCAAGGGATGAAGATAAAAAACACACAAATGAAAAGATCTAAGAATAATTAAAGACAAGCCAAAAACCAACATTACTCTGTTTGACTTTGAACAAGTGGAAGTCAAGACATTTCAACAAACACGTCACCACCGTATTCATGAAACAATGACATCTCTTTATTTTGAAATATTTCCTGTTGTTGTTTTTTGTTACATGTTCACATTCCCGGAAGGTAACACGAACGAAATATAAATAGAAGCCTATTTACAGCCACTTGTACTCAAAATGTTCCCCCTAGAAAAAAACACCACACTTGTCAATCATGAAATGAGATGCTGTGTGTGGATAACTGACCAGGTGACGGGTCAGCTTGGGATGCAGAGCTGGCTTTTACACAGAACGTTCCTGGGCGGGACAATGCATGATGGGATTGAAAGTTAAGAAAAGCTCAGTTGAACTGGGATCAAGTGTGAAAAAGAAAAAGAACTAACTAAGAACATGATGTTTGAGCAAGATACAAAGTGTGGAGGCATCTGCTGCTGAGCTCCACCGGGAGGTGGTGTTAACAGAGGGAAAATAGTTGTCAACTTTCATTTGAAGAATGTCCTTGTTAGAAGAAAGAATAGGGGATAGTTACAGGGTTATTAGATCAACTACACCATTAATGTTGCACGTGAGAGTCAGGGAAATGTAGTATAAAGATTGCACTTGCAAAACACCATAAGCTAAACTTTTTTTTTTTTTTTAACAGCCTTTGTCAATGTTCACTCATACAAATATACTATGAATATCAACACCTAAAGACAAGTTTGCTCATCAATAATACCTAAGTTACCTGATTTGGTTTACTAAATTGATACAGGTTATTTTCCACACTCAATGATCCCGAACATGACCCTGCAGTGCCCCTCCGACAACACTGCTGAGCGTTCATAACACCTTAAACACTATGTTGAACACCAACATGCTGATGCAGTGCTGCGCTTTTAAATATGAACCTTCTGCCACTTTTAAGTACATGTTGGAAACAGGTTCAACATTTTAGTTTGCATTTTCTTATATTGTGACGCTGGACTGAAAAAGATGTTGAAGACAAAGAAAAATCAAGTCATTTTAAACCAAAACTAGACCAGAACAACCACCAGGGACAAAAATCTCCGAGGTCCAGTCCACCAGGTTCAAGCATCAACGGTACAAAGGTAAATTTAACTAAAACTCTTTCTCCTCTTCCACTTTGTTTAAATGCTGTGAAACTTTTGACAGATAAACAAGTCTAAGCTGGCGTCGATCGCTGTAGAAAACCTCATCTGAACCAACCCCCGCTGCCGGGCTGTGCCTCTTAAGTGCTCTGGATTACAGACAGAGTTCCACCTGACGGCACAGGGCCAGGTTGTGCTGGTTGAACATGACCTGGAACAAGACAGCCGCCATTTGTGTTCCAGCACCATGCAAGTATACCTACAAACTGGTTTTCCTTTCTGGCCACTTCACCTGCTCTCAGATATGGCGGTCAAGACCTTGAGCTGTGTCTGTATTTATAGTAAATAAACCTGTTCAGGCGACATGTTGACAGATGTTCCTGGGGATGCTGCCTTTGTTTGGATCCTTTAACTGTGACAGAAACACTCAAATCCTGGAGTTTTTTTAAATTCCAAGGAGAGAAAAAAAAGCTGCTGCTTCAACAGCACAAGACAGCTGATGGAGTTTGTAACATACTGTACAATCCAAGTTACTTAAAGCCTGTCTGCTTAGTGAGGTTTGGGAATTGAGTTATTATGGCCAGTTCTGCTGTGCAAAGCTTAAGAGACTTAATTTCTGTCATTACCAGTGCTCAACTTGTTCACAAAGATTTGAAAACAATAAAAAGGGAAGTTCAGAGAAATGAAATTTTGAAGACAAAGATAGAAAAGAGGAAGGTAATGAATGATGTGAAGGCACAGTGTGAAATTTTTTTTTCTGAAAGAGCTTTTACATCACAAGATCAAGTCCTATGAGCTTCAAGTGCAGTTCAATTCAACCCTCTCAGTTTGCTGTTGTTGTTCTTTTACCGTCATCAGCTCAATACTCCCCATCACTACCCACTGTCGAGTATCCAACCCTTCAGCGCAGATTGATGGGGAAGGACGGGCAGCGACGTCTTGTGACACACAAACAAGAACAAACGTACCAAACATTGGGGCTGTGGTTACTAGGCTGTGCTGGATGAAGAGCGGTCCCCTTTGAGGGGAATACAGTTTGAGAAGTCCGGTTTCATGATGGTGGAGGATGGGCGAGATCATTTGTCTACGACAGCCGCTGCCATGGGAACACGCATCGTGCCGCGAGCGGTCGCCGCCAACTCCTCGATTTCCGTGTTTAATCGCCTGATGACCCACTCCATCGCCTCCCGACCCTGACACAGACAAACGTATTAGTTGACTTAATGTGTCCTAAATATTTTGTCATGTCATACTGTCATGATGACTCATTTGGAGATTGAGCGATTTTTATTCAAATTTTATTGGTTGAATTAAGATTTGAAGTCACCTTGCCAGCGTTGACAGAGATGGTCTTGGCCATGAGACCCTCGAGGTAGCTGCTCAGACTGATACCTTTCACACTGATCAGAGCCTCCTGTGTCAACACCGTCCTGACAAACACATAAATACAAAGGTCAACAATTAACCTGAAGAAGAAATAATAATAATAACAAATTACTAGTGTCTTTTGTATGTTTGCACAAAATCTTTTTTTTTAATAAAGTCATTTACTTCTCCGGATCCTGCGGATGTGGCTTGTATGTCAACTTCTCGTCCACAGATACCAGGTTAGTGAAGGAGATCTGGATAGAAAAAAATTAAGTTGCCATTTTTACATCATATATAATGTTTACATTGGTTACATACATAACAGTTAATATTACAGTAACTGCACTGACAACAGTAACGGCAGAGCCACAGAGCCCAACTCTCATGCACCCAAATGACAGGTTCACAGAGAGGGGAGGAAAGTAAAAACTATGGATTTTTTTGGATGCTCCAACACAGCATATTGCCTAATGTCTTTCCAGCTGAAGAGCAAGTTTATCTTCTAATTTATAAAAGATCCGTACACGAGTAATACTCACATTTGTAGATTTCAGCTCAAAGGTCTTCTCTTTGGGGTCCACTACCGAATGCTCCTGGACATAAGTGCATGTTCTCGTGACCCCAAACATCTTCAGGATAGAACACAACTCAGGTTTGGTACAATAAAATGCTAATTCATGTTATCAATCGAAATACAGCATCCTTTCAACTCAAGTGTTTGTTTTCATTATCCAACTCACAGTCTTGGCCATGGCGGGCAATCCCCACTCTGTGCTGAGCAGTCTGGTGCTGTGTAACCGTCCCTCCTTGTCCACACTTCTGTCCAGAACATCCACACCAAACACACTGGGGTTCATGGGGTTGGGGTACTTCTGCATCGCCGCCTTAGTCACCGTCTCCCACGGGTGGCTGTCAATAAGCGATACTGACATTAGAAACAGCAAGTTCCCCTTCGGGACCTTTAACATTCTGCCCAAAACTGCAGATGAACACGAGTTAGGATGTGATATCTCAGTGGGGCATATCGATTTGCCTTCACTGAGAGACAGACAGACTAATCGTGAAAAGGGGAGAGATGGGGGGCTGCTGCTGAGGACTCAGTCCTCATGGGGAACCCGCTCAACCAGATGAGGAGCATTTACACTTTAATAAAAGTGCAGTGACCTTGAATTCTGAAAATGAAAGTCTACATTATAAACAATATGTTACTATTTTGTTGAAATTATTAAATAAATGTAGCGATGACAAATTTCCTCATTGTTTTTAGGATAGGCCTATAAAAATGAATGAATTGCTATGATAAAAGTAAGTGTTGGATATAAAGCAATGGGAATCAGATTGATTGACCATGTTGGTCAGGCCACTGACAAAGGCAAATACCATAGTAAATGTAATATGAATTTCACTATCGAGCTTAAAACATGGCAAAACAAATTTTCTCTTGACAATTTCCTCCGGGAAAAAAAACATGATGACTGTGTTTCCCTCATACAAACCAATAACAGTGAACAGGTTCAAACGAGAGTAACGGTATAGTTCGCTGGTTACACGGGACCCCATATTTTGCAATTTGTGAAGAAAATATTTCATAGTGGATGTGACTGTTTACCTGCATGATTTGTCTTGCTCTACGTTACAGTGTTACATAGTAAGTGACTGCTGAGCCACAGACCTGTGAACGACCCCTCCGCACATCATCATCAGCTTCTTCATGGATTCGTTCAGAGACTACGGACACATATCCAACGTATATCGCTGCATATCGATTGATTGAAAATAATTACAATCCCAGGAATGGTTGGATCGTAGTATATATATATATATTTTAATGGTGGTGTATCTGGTCTGACAGGCCCACAGGACGTTACATAACGAGCTGCATTATGTCACATCGAGGGGTAAATGTAGTCTCCGTGACAACGTTAATGAAAACAAATGAAAGGCACATGGGTGATCCTTCCGTCAGCATGCGGATGAGATGTTGACACGAGCTTGCAAATCGAAAAGTCAACGTACTTAATTGCGCAACTAGCATCAGGTTAGCTACAGTTAGCTTTACGGCTAGCAGCGAAAGCTAAGCTAAAAGTTAACGCGGCTAGCTTAAGCTAGTTCACTTCTAACGGACGGACAAGGACGTGAATATCGATCGTTGATATTTGTTGACAAACCTCAAACTTTATTACGACGGGGACTGAATTTACCAGATGGTTGTTGTAACTAACACACAGGACAAAGGGCGATGTAACGTAACCGTTGGCTTTGAGAGAAGTTACCGAACTTTACCTAACACAACCTTAGCAGCTAAAGGAGGCTAGCGGCTGCTGCCCGTCGAGGGTGGAGGGAACAAACAAACCGGTTGTACGAGAGAAAAACCGTTACTCAACTCCCCCTGTTCGTGTAAACAATCATCACAGATATTAAAGTACTCACTTGAAAATATGCTCTGACGCCCAGATCTTCATTTTAACAGGCTTTTGTGTCAGGGCTCGGGAGACCCGGTGACTGATGACAGCGTGACCGGTGTGAGCGAGGAAGGAGGGGCCGGGGGATGAGAAGCTTTAATTACTGCAGCCTCCGCGTCGACACGCCCCCTGGTGGTGGCAGAGAGCCCTCACACCCAGCACACGCAATATGATATGACAATTTCTTTCAATTCATAAACGTGAATAAAAATTAGGATGAATTTGAACACGTCACTTAATTTCTATATTTATGCTACTCTGTTCTACATCCATTTATACAGTGATATCGCTTTACTACAATACCAATATATTGTTTATCACACTGCTGTCATGTGGTGATAATAATAATAATAATACTCAGGTATAATGACATTTTGCATTGGCTTCTCCCATACAGGAAAATAAATAAGAAATACAAGTAGTGACAGAGAAATGGAAGGAGTATGGAACAAATAAAGCAAAGTGACGCTTGTGCGTTTTAAAAATTAAATAAAAATAAAGGCCAAAGGTTAAAATAAATTACATTTACATTTACAAATAGTTGTGAGTGGCATGTGTGGGTCTTTGTCAAAGTCTTTGATTCATCGAAGTACTTCAAGCAGCGTCTCATGACCCTGCAATGTCCTCATTGGATGGGCGGAGAAACCATAGAAACGAGAGCCTGCGTATGACAAATGACGTCATCACGCTCGTACCCGACCTGTCCTTGAAGCCACAACAGAGGCAAGATGGTCGCATACTGGAGACAGGCAGGCCTAAGGTAATACAACACAGATACACATATATATGAGTCAACATTTCGGCCATGGCATTATTGATAATGAATTTGTATCACAACTGAAACTATTTTTTCGTCATTTTGCTGTCAAATTTTCATCGGAGCCACATAGCTAGCCTGACTAGCTATATTAGCTAACGTGACTAGCCTGAGTTAGCGTTACCACGTCGCGTTGAAGTTAGCTAAACCAGCCGTCCGACATTCGACTCTCTCCGCTAACAGACCGGCTCTGTCATTTGTTATCAAATAAGCAGTTTCGCTTGTCTTTTTTCCAGACCGAACGCTCTCTGTATTGTTTGCCCTTTAGCATGCGGCTAACATGTGTGTGTGTGTGTGTCCTCTCTGCAGCTACATCCGCTTCTCTGCTATCTGCGCCAGCGCGGTGCGCGCTGCGCTGAAGCCGCAGTTCAGAGCCGAGGCGCTGAAGGCCGCGGAAGCCAACGTCAAAGTGGCCAAGCCTAAAGCAGCAGCATAGCAAGTAAGTGCAGTACATAAGGTAATGACGCCAGCAGTTACAAGAGACTGAATCATATCTGCGGGCTAATTGATCGTGGCCCACGGCAGCCTGTGTGGTCGAAGGAGAGGCGGCGGTGACATTGAGCGGTGACCGAGGCATACGAAACGTCTTTAATGCAGAATCTAAATCTGCAGAGTAACAAGTAACTCCAGCTCCAGAGTACAAATGACTATATTATCCCATGAAATGAATGTGTAATGATGTAGAGGATTAAAGTAGCAGTAGCAGTATTGGATTGAATATATTTGTAGTTGTCAGATGTCAAATACCTTTGCAGTCGATGTCGTGGTTAGTTCCTCCTGTGTTAAAGATCTGCTGCTGATCTTCTGCCTGTTGAAAACTGTTCACTCACAGCAGTCTTTGGCACATGGACACCTACAGTGACATGAAAACGTTTGCGTATGGTGTGATGTTTGCTTCCAGAATTTGCTGGTATTTAAGAAAATGTATTTTTCCCCTTTACCAGTGATATGCTCTCTTTGAAAACATGGCTGCTTATTGGTGTGTGTAGACAAGGCACTAATCACTGCTCTTATATTCTCAATCCAGGGTCCTGTAACCATACCCTTCGTCTAAACTGATGCTTAGATTAAATACAGTTTGGAGCATGAGCCCCAAGACCTGATTTATCATCCTTATTTTTTATCAATTGGGAAACTATAAATCTTTTTCGATGCAAAAGGTCAAGAGGAAGAACAAAACTCTTAGTTCATTACACTTTTTCTGTATCCGATGATGTCTTTATTTTGTGGACATGACAGAAAACTTAACTTACGGTGCAACAGGTGCACAGTTGTTTTGCCTTTCCGTCAGTGCTCAGCCAAACATACATTTTCTCTCAAATTTCTTCTCTTTTGGAGTTCAAGGTTTCCTGTCAAAGTAAATTAACCTTAACCCTGCAGTGACTGACGTGAAAGGGCTCTATGCTCTGTTAGGGGTAGAAATACATTTTTTAATAATGTTTAACATGTTTTTTTATTTTTCTGCTCCATTTTCCCTGCAGGATGTGAGACCATGATGTAGATGTTTTTGTCCCTGGAGTTGAGGTCCTGCCCCTGTCCTGTCCCGCACACCGTGGAGAAGGAAGAAGAAAAAAAAGATGGATGATATCAAGATGGCCTGTTGGAATGGGGACCTGAATGAAATTGCTGTTTTCCCCCCTTTTCATTTGTAATTACAATTGTATTAAAGATGAATATCTGAGATTCATTTTGTTTCCTTGTATTTGTGAACACAGTATTTGCAGCACTGCACATTGAGGCACTGAAACCATTTTGTCTAACCACAAATTTTATTTTGATATAAATAAATCAGCGCGGTAGTCTACGTAGACATGTTTGTATTTACAGTACAGAGGTGTTTGTGTGTGTTGATCCCAAGGTATGTCAAGGGTTCGTTGAAATGTTCCTGACAGAATCTAAGTCAGCGAGTGTGATGATGTGTGCACTTAACAACAGTAAAAACCTGAATCCGAAATCAAATGCATGCATTACCCAGTGGGCAGAAAAACTACATTAACATTGGCAAATAAAGTAGCAGGCACTTAAATTGATTTAACTGCAGTCCAGATTAATTGGTGAAACAGTTTAAGTGCATTGTAAATTATTGAACTATGAACTGAATAATTTGCCTGAATGAACTAATTTAAAAGGAGTGAATTTTCTTTGCATGGAACTGAGCACAAGTGTAAGTAAACAAGCTAACTTAAGTTTCATACAAGGCAATCAGAACATGGATATTCTCTTTGAACTTAAAAACAGTCTGTAAATCCAATCAATAAAAAATTTTAATCTATGAATTGTGCATTGAAAAATGTTTCACTGATCCACTAAAAAAAAAAAATGTCCATGGCCAGATGTTAACATTAATATAACAGTCAAAAATTGTTTCTAATTTCACTCAGAATTATTCATTACAACTGGATCATTTTTTTTTTCAAGTTTACACTTTTACCACACATACTGCATTCATGTTGATTTTACTGCACCAAGTTTGATATGCCTTAACACAATCCATTCTGAGTGGGGGGATGTAGCAGGGTGTACTGTCGAACCCTAGCTGTCTTTCTTCTCTCTGGTCATCTTGATCATGGTCTCCGGCGATCGGTAGAGGAAGATGAGTTTCTCGAACATTGTCTCCTCCAGCTCCATCTCTCCCGTCTCCCGGACCACGAAAATGTCCGTGCAGAGCTTCAGGACGCGGTCCACGCATGGCAACTCCTCGAACATGATGGACCGGGAGATGCCGTTGAAAAACTCCCTGACGAACTTTCCGACGACCAGCACCACGGACATGTACAGACCCACGATGCTGTGGAGAGGAGCACAGGGTGAGTCTGTGTGACGGTCCTTTCAAAAGACCCTTGAAGTTTTAGAAATGTTTCTTAAAATGTATGATCAACTTTCATTAACCTGGGCAGTTGGGAAATTAAAGGGACAGTTCTCCCAAAATCTCACAACATTTTTAACATCAGAGTGGTATCTACAGTATCACTGCAGACCAGTGTTTGAAATGCTCAGTCAAAAAATCACTCAGACCCTTTTTTCTACCAAAAGTCTTCTGTCGTCATGCAAAAAGAAGAAACTGGTGTATAAAAGTAAGAAATAAGGTGTGATAAGACGGTGCTGTTGAATGTTTTAATATTCAAAGTTTAAGCTCTTTGAGAAGCACAACCCCCTGGGGAGAGCTGCAGCAGGGACAGAGTTTTTCAAACCTCAGCAAAAAATAATAGTTTTGAAACAAGGAAAAACAAGTTTCACTGTATTTGTGGGTCGAAGTGTCTCTTTAAAATCTGAAAAGAAGGAGGGTCGAGTCACGGAACAAAGATGACTCATTACTTACCCGTGTCCAGCCAAAAAGCCCAGGCTGGAGGGGCTGACTTTATCACTGAACACCACTATCTCTATGCTGTGACACTTGCGCTGAGAGGAAGTGGGAACAGGCGAGCACTCCTCCACCACCCACCACTGGCCCCCCTCTTTCTCCGACGTCCTGTTGACCTGTTGAAGTTTGACTGACATGGGCCTGAAGAAAGAAAGTGCCTGGAGGTCTGGGCGGTCAGAGTGCTCTGGGGAAAGACACGCCGGGGTGGAATTAGCCCGCAGGTATATTTGCAGGACTGATCACGTTGATCAGCGGATTCTTTCCCCAGTCAACACATCACTGAGTTACTCGTAACTAGTATTGTAAATGTAAAATAAACTGTATAACTAACCTACTTTCATCCTGGTTGCCATTTTGGACTCTGGTCCTTTGGGACCCCTGAGGAACTTTGGCAGCAGAGAGTGAATGAGCCTACGGAGCAGAATAAGGTGGTTGAACACATTTTGAGCAAAAAACACATGGTAAAAATAATTGTGAAAATATGTGATGGAGCACATTCAGTATTTCAACTCATATAGTCTCATACTCATTGAAATTGTAGGTATGAGCTCATATTAATTGTCCATTCATAACAGTAAAAACCGGCTGGTTGTGTATGTGGACTGAGACTCACACAGGATCGCTGCTGTTGCCTTTGAGCATGTGGACGATCCCTTCTCTCAAGGTCATGTCCTCAAACTTCACAGTGTGCTCTCCCACCGTCTCCGCGTTCAGTGAGATGGACGCGTTCCTGAGGAGGAGTGTTAAGTTTAGGACACGTGCTTAAGTTTATCCAAAGCTTTGTGCATCTGAGCAAAATGAGAGACAGATGATTTTAAGATGTAGTTGCTGAACAGCTTCTTGAAGAAGTCGGCCCTAAAGAATTTTAACAGTGTACGTCTCAGTTGCAGTGGCTTCCTTAATAGTCAAATGCACCATATTCAGACTAACGCAGTACAACCAGGGTTGATACATTTCTGAATCCCCAAGAAAGGAATATGACCATATATAATATTATCATGGTTTTCACATTTACACATATACAAGTCCATTGGTCCTGTTATGACGATCAGACTGCACCATGAAACACACACACACGCACGTGCGCACACACACACACTGACCTCAGCAGCGTCCAGCGTAAGGTCATGTATATGTGAGAGGAGTTGCTGAGCTCCCGTATCATGGCCTCTCGACTGGCAGGGCTTATGCTCCAGAGCAGACTGGCATCACTCTTGACCTTGGCAACAATAATGTCCTCTGCATAGTAGTTCATTATGAACTGCATGGCAGACTGGGGGAGAGAGAGAGAAAGAGAGAGCAGAACATTTCATAGATTTCATCACAGTACTCTCGATGAATAAATCCTATTTTCTATTTTGCAGCACTAACACATCGATTCAGAGCATCAATGTGCCACAAAAAGACCAAACCAATTGCTCACATAATGATTATGGCCCAACCAATACCAAACCTCTTTCTGGTGGACAAACTTTAGAAAGGCAGCAATGTTTTGGCATTCCTTTTCTTCGGTTTCTTGACATAGTGGTGAATGTTATTTTATTTGGTCTCTGTTGTGTGTTCATTGTTAAATCAAGTGCGTCTTACTGGATGAGTGGCGTAGACTTTGGTGAGTCGGTTGAATCCAGCTTTTGTGTACGGAACCAAGTTCTGCTCCTGGGCGCTCATGGTGAACAGAGGCTGAGAAAACAAGTAAGAACGTAGTCACTAACGTGCACACGATGGTACTGCAGGGAGGTGGTTGTCGTGGTAGCTATATTTGGCTATGTGCGAGTGGCCCTATGTTCTGTCTCGAATATAATCAGCCTGATACACTAGCAGACGGGTTAATGCTCTCGTTTCAATCCTGACCTCGTATCCTGCGATGCTGAGCTGGATGGAGACGTCCACTGGCTGATTGGTGACTCCGGCTGCTGACTGGACCAGTGACATGAAGAGGAGGGGGAACCAGATGATGCCGATTAAAAAGAAGATGAGGAATCCTCCCATCCCGTACTTCACCACCTTCGTCTTCTTCTGCCCTGGAATGTGGGGATATTTCTAGAAGATTTGCAAAAAAGAACAAATGACAAAACCCAATTAGTTTATCAGAGTTTATCTGTTCTGACCAACGGTTATGTTGTATCAAAATACGTTTAATATGTGATGATGCAGCAGTACTTGTGTAGTCTCACTCACTTTCTCAGATTCCCTCCAGCACTTGAGGATGAATATGTTAGCATAGATGTCTTCAACACAAATCCAACTGGACAGAGACAGAGTGGTGTCGGTCCAAACCCAATCCATCACCGCCCTCAACTCCGTCAGGAAGGGAACCAAGCGAAACCTGGAAGAGGAGAGGAGACAACAATAATGAGGAAATGTCAACATTAATACAGTTGTTTTTTTTAAAAATGCACCAGAAAACAATTTGAGACATTAAATACCAAACGGAAAACCAATCAGCAAGACTCAAGACTATTTAGACGCATAGCTAGAGAGTAGATAATGTGTCTTTTACGATGAAGCAATCACTGCACGTTATAAAGAAGATACTAGTATTGATCAAACAATTCAGCCGTTGTCGTACCCTTGGAAGAGGAAGAGGTTCAGGTAATTGTAGTTCTTGGTGAGGAAGTTTCCCAGGATGCGGTTGGGGTAGCCACACTTGATCTGGTAGGCAGAGAGGCCGAAGTAGATGCACTTCACAAAGTACCAGAGCTGAGCGATGGAATTCCTGCTAAACCTCCTGTGGAGAAATAAAAGACACAACACAAGAGAAGGAGCCATCAATGTCTGTAAGAGAACCTGAATACATTTCCTCTATTTTTTCAATGAATAAAGTAAAGCCATTTTTGCTCTTTACAGATATAGAGACCGAGCCTTTTTGTTTCTGTGTGGACATAACCGACTTGTACTCCAGGGCAGAGTGTCAATGTGTTATCACAGCTAAACAAAATGAACGATTGAACAAACAAAATACTTTTGATTTCAACAACTAATTCAACGACCCAGTGTAAGGCGTGAACCCCTGACCTCTCGGTGACCCCGGGGAGGATGAAGAACATCCAGAAGTGTATGCCAAACACCAGCACCACCTGGAAAACACACTTTCCCAGGAGGGACTTTTTCAGGTAGAGAGCCCGGTCCACTATCATGGTGCCGAACTGCATGAGCAGCATGACCAGGAAGGCCTCTGGAACCTGGTCCTCCGACAGGGACTCTGTGATGTCGGCCGCTGACGAGTATTTCTGCAAAGAGACAAAGGTCAGCCTGACAGATGTCATACTCATACCTCATGAATGCCTCTAGTTTAGTGAGATTCAAATGGATGTATGGATTTGACCAGAAACAGACTCTAACCCCAAAGGCCGAATAGCCATAGATAGTGACGATAAAGTTGACTACGTCGATGAGAAACATGAGGGCATAGACGTCACACACAGGACTGTAGTCTGGGTGGATGATGTCGTAGAAAAACTGCCTGATGGGTAAGTAAATGTGAAGGGCGCTAGACGGAAAAGAGAAGAGAGAACAGTATCAGAAAGCCATAGGAGCAGGAAAAGTCCTCTGCAGGTACAAGACAATTTATTTAACATACGGCACAGACACAGCAGTCTGCAGCGCATTGTAGATGTCACATCTGAACCAAAACAAAAGCAAGAAGAAACAACGCACACTTCTATGATGGCAGCTTTGGCCTGTAGCATCCTCTCCCTGATCTCCTGGCGGATCCTCTGCTTCCTGGTCAGCGGAGCCTTGTTTCGTTGCTGTCTCGTCTTCTTGCTGTGCTGCTTCTTGGGCTTCACCTCTCCAGTGGAAAAAAAATCAAACGTGAAATGGAGAAGTGTAAGTCACATATTGTGAGAGTAGAGTGACGCAAAACCATACAGTCAGATTTGAATAAAAAACGTGTTTTTTCTGAATATTCACCATGCTGAGATCCTGCAGAGTCGCCTCTCTTTCGTCTGCAGAACATGGAAGTGGTGGAGGCCTGCAGAGGGAGGAACTTCAGCCGACGTGTTGGTTTCCCTCTGCCGCCCATCTTATCTCCACCGGTCATCTTCTTCTTGTCCACTTTCTTCTTCAGCTTCTTGAAGAAATCAGGCATCTCAACCTCCTTGTTGTCCCACAGCCCGTGGCACTGCACGGTCACAGACACAGGAGGAATTTGAACATGCAAAACTAGTGCTGGCGGTCCTTTACAAGACAGGCGAGTACATTTGAATGAGCACTTGGATGTCAACGGTCATCTTTCGTGATCACCTTGAGAATAGACCGGTGGAAGAACAGAGCGAGCAGCTGAATGAGGTCAAAGAGGACGTAGCCGTCTTTCTTCTCCACCCCGATGATGTTGGGCAGGGCAAAGGGCCGCTCGGCGTTGATGCCTCTGTAGGCCGAGGTGGTCCAGGGGAAGAAACCGAACTGGAAGCAGTACTTCACCACAACAGTCAGCTGAGAAGAACAGAGGTGGAGGAGTCAAGAGTTCTGGATTGTGCTTTAACTGTAAGAAACATCAGTGCTTACCTTAACAGATTTCTGTATTTTAGAGTAAATAAATGATAAACACCAGGGGTGATAAGAGTTCTTTAAAATATTTTTCTCCAGTTGAAGTTCAGATATATTTCTAGAGCAGGTAAATAAATAATCTGTCTTTCTGTATGAAACACCATTTTAAATGCATTATTAGCAACGTTAGAAATACAACCTAAAATATTCGCCCACTTGTTTAATTTTGCAGTTCTGGTGTCTGTTCGCCCTAAAAAAGAATATCATTTTTTTATGTTAGACATTGTCTTCACAGCCCACCTCTGTGTAGATGATGGCGGTCATCCAGAAGCGTTTGGTTGGCCGGGGCACAGAGAGCATGGCCCAGAGGAAGATGAGAATGGGCAGGATGAGTGAGAGCAGCGAAGCCGACACGATGTGGTTGAGGATGATGACAAAGTAGCACAGCATCTCTGATTTGGACACCATGGTGTTGTAGAGGGCGAACAGCAGCTTCAGCGGCCTCGGCAACGTCACGAAGAACTTGTCCGAGTCGGAGATCTCATCATTTTCAAACATGCTGCGGGAAGGATGGAGGCAAAAGACAGAGAGGGAAAGAAAGAAAATAGATTTGATTAGAAGCTTCACTTGAAGAAATAATGCTCAAATCTTTAATTTTTTTGTAATGTGTTTCTTCTTTCAACGGACTTGTTGAGCAGCAGCTCGCTGGCAGTGAGGTTCCTCGTTTCCTGACTTAGAGGCCTGGGAGATTCCACGAGGTCGAGACTTTTCTCTCCATCACTCTCCATGAAATCCAGCGAGATGCTTCCTGAATATTCATCACATTCAATTTCCTCTCTCCGCTGTTGCTGCTCGTCCAGCTCCTCTCTCTCGACCTCACGATCCTCTTCTTGCTGTCCCTCCTTCTCCTCTTCCTCTCTGTCGTCACGTTCATGCTCAGGTTTCCTCTCATCCTCTGTGTCCTCCCCAGCATCCTCTTCCTCTTTGTGGTCTTGCTCTGGAGCGGCGCCATCTTCACAGCTTTTGAGACAAAGATAGACATTATGTGCAGGGCCTCATTTTTGGGGGGAGATGCATATTAAAAAAGTTGGTGACAGGCTGGAGAAGACTTACCAGAGGTAAATAATTGACATCTATTTTACATGTTATTTACCTGACCACTTTATTAGTGTTGATCAAAACTGAACATCAATAACTTTGTAAAGGAAGAATGTATGGCTGAGTTGCCGTATTGGATTGCATTTGATTTTATAGGTGTACCCGATGAAGAGTGTTTGAGTATGTATTTAGTATCTCCTCTAACCTTTTGGCAAATCGGTGTGTGAACCCCTAAATATTTTTCCTTCACCTTGGCGAAAGTTCATCAGTCTCAAAGGAGGCCAAGTCAACGTTGGTCGTTTTCAGGAGCCGGCGCCTGAGCTGGTCAGCAGCAGGCGGCACAGCAGGAGGCTCGTCCAGCTCCTCCTGGGTCGGCTGCCGGGAGCCCAGCATCGTCTCGTCTGTCATGCAGCTGCAGGTGAGCAGGAGAGAGAGGGAGCAGATTAGTACACGTGGTCTGAAAGAGAAGTGGATGTGTTGTGCACATTTGTATGATTGGCAGTTGTTTCTTCAGCAAAAAGCCACTGAAGCCCAGCTGCTCCACTAACTGTCCAGTAACCTACCTGGAAACGCTGCTGCCCCAGGACACTTTGGAGGCCTGGTTCCTCAGCTTGGCGTACGCATGGTGTGAAGAGTGGACAATGGGCGGCGAGGGAGGAGGATGCAAGGGGTCATCTAGGTAATCCTGTGACGACTGTGTATTCTGACGGGACAGCCAGTTCTCATAAAACTGCTTTACGCTCTCCTGGCTCACCTCTTTGCCCTGAGGAGCGAGCGAAGAGAGAGAAACACGATACTGATGCTGTTGTGTGTGGAAGTATATACTTAACTATATAAACTACCATACTTCACTTTATTATATGTATTTTCATAATTCATTGTTTTCGCGTTTTAATCTTTATTTATCCAGGTGACACTGAGAACCTTTTTATCAAAAGACCCAAGAGAATAAAAACAAAACAAGAAAGATAACATTCATCATAAATGTGATTTCCTTTTTGTTAATTTAAAAATGAAAAAGAAATTTTGGTGTTTGGTACCTTTGCAACATTGTGTGGGGTACTCTTTTTGTATTGCACTCGCATCCATAAAAATAAAAATCAAAGCATAGTATCACACAAGGATTTCTAAAACTTTTCAACAAGACCTATGTTAAATTTCCAGTTGTCACTTCCCCATCCTTTCCCCCCCACCTTCTTTTGCTGCTGCTTGAGTAGCGCTCGCTCGAAGCGCAGCACTTTGGAAATGTCCAGGTTGTCTTTGCAGAAGGAGTTCAGCCCCTCCGTCAGGTCATCGAGGAGAGACTGGACGAACGCCCAGCTGAACTTCAGGGTGCTGACGACGCGCTGCAGGATGTTTTCTGTGAGGACAGGACTCATAGCTCATACATACAAACGTCTGAGACCGGTGTGAGACCGGTGGCAGAATCCAGTGGTCAGTCGTGAGCGTGATGCAGTGATTCATGTGTGTTTACCTTTTTCCTCCTCCGCCTCCTCCTGCACAGTGCTTTCCTCCAGTTCATCCTCGCTAGAGTCCACTCGATCAATGCCTGGGGAAAAGTTTCAAACGGTGTCAAATTCCTGGTCCCCAAAGGTTGATAAGGATTCTGGTGACCTTATGAACCTCTTCTCATTACATTCATTATAGTTCAGTGCACGCCAAAGAACCCAAACATTTCTGGAACACCGCGTGTCGCTCTCTCACCCTGCTGTCTCCGCAGCTCCCTCTTAGCTCTCTTCTTCTCTTCTTTCTTTCTTATCTTCTTATCCTTCTTCAGGTCCTTCAGGGCCGACTTAGAGCTGGTCACCCAGGCGTTGTAGGCCAGCTGGGATACCACAGACACAGATACACGTCTTGACCGATGATGTTACCATACAGAGACACTGGATGTACGAATATTTCAAACTCAATCAGTGTTAATTAAATAAATAAGAAACTATTATCATTTAGTGAATAGAAAACATTTCTTGTATCCATTTTAATCATAAGTTTTATTTTTATTGTCTCAGGTAATTTTTCTGGTTCTTACCTGGAAAGCAGATTTCTTCTTGGGTGGTTCCTCCTCCTCTTTCTTCTCCGTGACTTCTTCCTCTTCCTCCTCAGTGTCGCTCTCAAACAGGTGGTAGCCACAGTTGTTTTCCACTGTGTTAAACAAAGAAGTGTCAAAACTACACTGAGCCTTTGGATAGGCATCTGATCCAACACTGCGCCAGTAGAGCAGCTCGGTGGTCAGTTGTCATTCTTCTGGGATTATTAACCGTCTGTGCATTACTCTGGGTGCGTGGTGTTGCTGCTCACCTCCGGGCTGAGAGACCCAAGGCTTCCACCATTTCCCTGCATCTCTCTTTGCCTTCTCATCATCGCCTGAGAAACACAGTCATTTGCATTTGATGAAGATTAAATATTAATGACCTCCATGGGTTTTATATATGTAGGAGTCAGTGACAAATGGATTATATCTGCTGGACTGAACCGTGCTTGTAACCACACCACATCCTAGATCATAACATCCAACTCTGGTTCTGAATTTCGCTCGAATGTACATTGCCAAAAAGAGCTCTGAGTACAAATAATGATGTGTAATCTGTCATGTCACAGTAGATGAACTTATTTTATTAAAGACATTAACAAATACAAACAAACTTTGTATCTAAAATACTTTTTCGTGGCCACTTTCTATACGGCTGTGAGATCTCGTGCTGAAACAGTAAATAGATTGACTCGTGTTACCCAGCGTCACCTGCTCCTGTTCAGCAGGAGTTCCTGGTTGGTCTGCTGGTGCGGGACGACTCTTCTGTTTAGATTTAATCTTCTCCATCCTGCAGGGGGAGGGTGGAAAGGTAAACTGTTCACTTGCCGTTTACTGTTTTCAAGAGAGGACAAATGGGAGCATGGCAGGCAAACAGGGTGAGTGCATCTGCGGATCAAGGGCTGGACTCTGAACCCCCTGGTTTGATAGTTTAGCCTTTGTCAGAGTCAATATTGCTTCGTACGTTCATCGCTGGACTTCGTATCACAGCACATTTTTGAACTTTTCCCGCCTTCAGGGTCCGTTTGTTACTAAAACCCTGAACAGTTTTGCGGCATCTGTGTCTTACTGTTTCTTCAGTGTCTCCACAGATTTCTTCTCCATCTCCAGTCGGGCTGCTACCAGCTTCTTCACCTTGGCCTCAAACAGCTCCGCACCCCTTGGGGACAGAGAGGAAGATTCACTAAATTCACACACAAATTGTCACCTGCAGCCTGCAGACAAGGTAAAGGTGTAATTTGACACTTTTTACATGGAAAACAATTGGTAAACTTCCGATAAATTATTTCCAACTAACTGCAAACATGACCTAGAGAGTCTTTCATCCAGTCCACAGCAGGTCATCTGAACTCACACATATCTAAAACAATTAAACATGTATTGGAAGTAAAATTTTTGATAATAACCAAACAATTATTTTTTTTCTAGGAAATACCCATGTCTTCCTTACAATTAAAGCCATATTACAGAGTTCTTTCCAATACACTGTAAGTAATGCTCTTTCATCCAAGGAAAGTTGGACTCCTCCTTTTCTGAATGCAGATAGGCTATAGTCTTGATTTATGAGAAATAAAGTTAACATTTTCAAACATTTACCTCCCACTGTCCCCTGTATACCCTCAGCCCATTTGTATTCACGCTCTCTGTAAACTGGAGGATGACGAGCGTGTGTGGAGAACAGACCTGGAGGCCAATATCTTGGACGACTTGAGGTCCGACACCACGTAGAGGAAGTAGTAGCTGAGGAAGACCCTCCTCTGCGCCAGGAGCACAGTGAAACAGATCGCGTCCCAGACGATTCCGGCCTCGCCCTCCGGCAGCTCGCACTCATCATCAGGAACAGCTGACACGCGGGACAGGAGAAGTGTGTTGTATATGTACACGCTTTGAATGACATCAAGTCCAACACTTATCTTAGTTTTAACATTAATCTGCGGAAATAAAATGAGTTAAGATGCAACACACAGCTTCTTATAATATTGTTATGTGGCATGATTGTGACAGCTAGGTAGTGTATAACAAATTAAATCTATGACAGCAGCAGTATGCCTGTGATATAAAATACAAAAACATGATCTGATCATATCACTATGTTTATGTATACACTATAATATCGATAATTTGTATACATCCATTCACACAAGGGAGGTGTCAGTAATCAACGTCACAGACACTTACGGACATCGTAGCCTTTGATGGTGCAGAACATGCTGAAGGCCTGAATTAACCAGCAGCCGTTCTTCAGCAGGCTGTCCAGGTAGGCACAAGAACCGAACTGGTGACAGAACGCACAGAGAAGGCAGAAAGTGGCCGTAATCAATAGTCTGCTGCATGTCTCAGATGACTTTGAACACAAATTGTGAACCGAGCCGTAACTCACAGACAGCAGGTTCTTCATGGCGATCACGAAGCAGGTGTAGCCGATGAGCCAGTCCCACAGACGCAGGATGTATCTGACGGGCTGCATCAGCACGCTGCCTCCAAACAGCATGAAGTAGAAGCAGGCCACCAGGTAGCCCAGACAGAAGATGTTGATCCGAGTGGTGCCGGTGATGAAGATGAGGCAGAGCACCAGCCAGAAGAAGTAGCTGAACACAAACACCTTCACCATGTCCAGGTAGCACCTGAAGGTGAGACAGAAGGGGAAAGACTGGGCTGGGCAATACGGCCCACAATCTTACCTCGATAAGAATTTGCACATAAGTCTATAGTTATAATTATCACGATAAATGTCAAAACATTATTTCTTTCAAGTTTGAAGACAGATTTTTGCTCCTGGGTGAAAGTTGAAGAAACCAGTTCTTTTTTAGATTCTTCTTTACAGGCAGAAAATGACAAACACTTCCTGAACAGTGATGCTCAGTCACTAAACCTCTCACCAGTGTCAGTGACAGTGTCACCATGCTTGTAGCTCCTTCTCCTACAAAACTAAAGTTTATATATATATATATATATATATATATATATATATTATCTGTTTCCAGTCTTTATGCTAAGCTAAGCTGACCATTATCTGTCTGTGGCTCTAACATCAGCATTCACATACACAGGTACATACTGTTTGTTATCAGTTAGTTTATAGAGTTTTTTCATTCATTAGTTTTCGTCAATATAATCCCAAATGTATTTAAGTTATAAAAAACTGAGGGAGTTAGCGAATCTCAATTCATTTACGCTTGATAGTTGAAACAGCACACCTTCTTTAACATCAATGCGCCTCTAAGGAAACGTATTTGGATTTGGTGGAGTTTCGTTTTATTAAAACATATACTGTCGACAGCGGGAAATCTGCTGACGGCCTGCAGCAGAAAGTGAAAATGAAATCTATAAACAAAGGCACATATCTATCATGGAAATGGGAGATGTCCTTGAGTGCTTATCCAGCAATTTTAGTTTACCAGAATCGCTTTCATGAGTTT
The DNA here is from genome assembly GCF_022379125.1 of Scophthalmus maximus. Classification (NCBI taxonomy): domain Eukaryota; kingdom Metazoa; phylum Chordata; class Actinopteri; order Pleuronectiformes; family Scophthalmidae; genus Scophthalmus; species Scophthalmus maximus. Next base: position 16,443,976 of record NC_061517.1, on the reverse strand, counting down.
GACAACGGGCATAAATTAATGATCTAGCTCAACCCCTAATGCTCCTAGAACGACCGCAAACCAGAACGATGGACTCCCGCTTCTCCACCTGCAGTTTAACTTGTTTCCTGCTGAGTCGTGTGCATCATGATGAAAATAAATGAAACATAAATTAAATGACATACAGTGTGTTTTTGATAGTGTAGATAGCAATGAACATTTAGAGCAAGACCAGTCTGAGACATGATTGAAATGTGACAACTCTACCCACTCGTAGTTTAAGAAATAACTCTATAAGCAGGGTTAATGTTTCTGACCTGCAGTGAAGGAAGTTATTGACCGGTATGAACTGGTTGAAGGAACACGGATCCAGACTGCGGCTGATCTCGACATTGTCTCCAGCCAGCAGTCGCACCGCCGCCCGGTTCTCCTCCTCGAAAACCTGCCACTGCAGGGACGAGCACAGCAACAGGAGGTGGTCGTCTGCACAGAGCAGGAGAGCAACGGAATCACAGAGGAGAAACACAAGCATAGCGGAATCGTAGAGGACAAGAGGAACGAAGGAAGGAAAGGAGGACGGACTCACAGAATATGAATAAAGGATTGGGACTCATGGCGAAGTCCGGCAGGAAAAACCACTTGATGACATTCGATGTCAAAGGTTTAACTGCAGTTCTCCAGGGGTAATCTGACACGTGAATGAAATAGAGAACAATACAACAGTGACGAGTGAGAGTTGTATGCAGTGACATCTTGCTGCTGATCCTGCTCTTTGAGAAACTGAGAAATTCTTTATGACATTTTCTAACTCATTGATTAAAAAAATAATTGAAAGATAAAATTGGCTATGAAAATGATTTTTGGTTGTAGACCTACAGTAATGTGAGGGTGCTTATCTGAAATTGTCTCTTTATTCTCTTTATTTTGTTTTTGAATTTAGAATATTTCATACTATATGTGGATTTCTGTGATGTTGATGTTGATGGGGTTGGTTTTTTTTGTTCTTTTTGGTTTTTTTCCCAACAAAATCCCTCATTAATCGGTCGTTGAATGAAACTGCAGTCTTTCCTTCTTGGGTTCTTTGTTTTCTGTCTCTTTTCTTTTCTTACTGCTCTTTTCTCAAAGCATACCTCCTTTTTTTAATGGATACTTTAAAAGCATCCCTTTTTTCAGGAACTGTCTAAAACTATATTAGTTTATCTATACAGAAATTCCACAGATTATTGAAACCTCCTTACCAACACAGATGGCGGGAGGGATGCCGATGCAGAGCAGGTACTGCAGCACCATGAGCCCTGCTGTAAAGCAGCAGTATTTAGGCCACACCTCCCCGATGGCCTTCCTGCGTCGCCGTGACAGGACAGCCAATAAGGCGCAAGAGTGGAGCAGGGCATAGAAATCCATCCTCTGACCGATCACATTGACGGCCACAATTAAACTGATCTAAGAACACGTGCATGAATGAGAAAGAAGTCGATGTCAGACCTATTACACAGCACAGATACACAAGAACAGATGTGGACACTCACACTCTTCAGTCCTTAATAAGTACCTCCAGTCCAAATTTGTAGAAGCAGAAGTTGATGAAGTACTTGATGCAGGGCAAGACACCGTGATCCAGGTGCTGCCTCGTGATTCCCTGGAAGATGATGCTGAAGGGCAGCGTCTTCAGGTCGTTGTGGAGACGGAAGTAGAGCTGGTGGCGATGGACAGTCGCCTCGAACGCCAGCAGGCCCAGCACCATCAGATGATTCTACAACACACACCGCACTTTATAGACAAATACTGGGCCGGGACACAAGGTCAGACTGTCCTACAATCTCAAGAATGTTTTGTTTTTAAAAAATAAAAATACAATTGTTTTTATTATATTGCCATATACAATAGAAATGCAAAGGCAGTTTTGTTGTGGTGGTGATTTAAAAGAAATGACAAAGATATTGAGTTTTTCCAAGAACCAGATTTGGGCAGATGCGTCACTGTACCCTGAGACAGGGGAGGATCCTGCCCTCACACTTGCGCAGCGCTCCACACCAGTACACAGGGTCCACGGGCTCAATGTAGAGAATAGACCTCCTGAGCAGCTCCATCATGTTTCCCCTCAGCTCCACGCCATCATCAAGGCTCGAGCTGTTGTAGGGTACCACGCCCTGCGGTACAAAAGACAAACATTAACAGCCGCTTGTGTCTACAAATAGGGATGGGATGATGCACATGACAAAAGACAAAGTTCACACTCTTTTTGTGATGTGTCAAACACACAGTTGTGCACACTCACAGCGGTGCAGTTGGAGGAGTAATCGAGGGGCTTGATGACCTTGAGCTGGTAGAACATCTTGCACACCACCATGACGCAGGCCCACACAGCAGAGATGCTGGTCGCCAGAGGTCGTAACCGTGGGAACGGAAGGGCAAACACCCACAGCACTAGGAAGACGGAGTTCATCAGAGAAACCTGTGAAGATGGATACCGTTTTCATCATTTGAACATTTGAATTCTGCACTTAGTGTGAAATGTTACACTGAGTCTCTCCATTGAATACGTATCAACAATTTCTGGTTTGGATACACAGACGAACTGATCCGTTTTCACACATCAAACATCCCACCTCCTGCAGCGACACCCAAATGATGCCGGAGGAAACGATCTTGAGGCTGTGGAGCTCCAGCAGCCTCCAGCTCAGCTCCTGGAGCTTGTGGAATCCGGAGAGCGCCTGGATGATCAGCAGGCTCGCCCGGTCCACGATCACAATCCACTTGTCCGCCTGACTGCTGGGGACCGTTCCTGTGGGCAAGAGAGAAGTGAGGATCCACAACAAGGGAAGGAACAAAGCATCAGACTTAATTTGAAATTCCGATCTCAGCCCTCCTGTGGCTCAGACAATGATTAATATAAAGACAATCATCTATGATACACTGAGATATATGTGTAATATAAAGAAATGAAAATATTAGCTTTCAATTGTGAACCATTTTGGGGTTTGTATCATGTCATTTTATAAACATATTTGCTATCTGTGCCTTTGTTGAAATAGAGAACTGCTAGAAACTGGAAAAGGTGGATTTAAGAGGAAGGGGGAAACACTCCTGTCTCATTCTAGGTCTACTTTTTTATTTTCTTGCTGTCACTATATGATGTCAAATCAGTTGGTTGGGCTCCTCCCACCTGAGCCAACAAAATGAGATGGAAGAGCCTGATCCTGTAGTCATACCTTCTCCTGTTGAGTCCTCTTGATCCTCAGCTGATTTCTCAAAGGAGGTTTGTAGTCCGACGTCACCCAGAGTCTCCTGACTTTTCCCGCTTCCCACCTTCTCCTTCACAAGCCTGCAGGACGACAGAGAGCGTTTTACAGATTTTTACACTATTATTCCACATTGGTTGAAACTGGTACGCACAACAGTAATCAAGGGTGGAACGAGAGCCTTACCTCTTCTGGAACTTCTCAAGGTTTTCTTTAATCCTGTAAATTAAATTAAAGACAGATATGTGAACATTACAAGTGTGAACTAATCATATTGCTTCTGTGATGGATACTGAAAAACAAGTCATGTCAAAAAACATATTTTTGAACACAAACCTAAGCTGGACCTATCGTTCTTCTCTCACAATGATCGTATTTACTAAATCAACAGTGTGACATACACTTAAGTGTTTGAAATGTGAGTGCAACAAAACATTCACTTACATATCAGATATCACATTGACTGAAGCCCTGAGTTCTTCCTCTCTGGGTGGAGAGAAGGAAACATGAGACAAACAGAGATGAATGGTATGTCTACCTTATTAAGTACTTACAGTAACCACACCAATTTCTTGTTTTAATATCCCAGAATTTAGTTGCACTGTTTGAAATTTAAAATCATTCATTCTTCTTTAACTTACATCAAGACATTTTGCCACGTCGGCCCTTGAACAGTGTCCAGATGTGACTAAGTGTCCGTTAATCTTTTCTAGTGTGAACTCGTGGACATATTCTTTCCGTCTCACCTGGAAGCCTGTCTGACAGGTACATTATCGAGGTCTGTGAGAGTCAGGAAGTCTGAGTTGAAGTAATGCAGCTGGAGGATACAAGCCAATAGAAACGCAGCGGGAAGGAGAATACGTGCAAACAGCTCCACTGTGTCGTACCGCTCCAGACCCAGGTCACGGAGGCTAGAGGATCAAACAGGGAAAAGCCTGCTGACAACATTCACAATCATGTTTTCCAAAAACTCTCCTGAAACCAATATGAAAAATAAAAAAACCTTATTTGTTTTAATTCACCTACTTAGGCCAATAGGTGCAGCAGCCACACAGAAACTCACCCCTCCTCCGACATGCCCATGATCTGTCTGAACAGCCCCGACACACTTCTGAACTGGTACATGTAAATGGCTATGAGCACCACCATGGAGTAACCGACCACCACCGCCCAGAACGTCTTCAGGAGCCGGCGCCACACGTCATAACGGACCTGGGGGTAGGGAAAGCAGACAAGGATATATTGTCATTTATTCATTACAAGCGTGTTCAAACTAGATATATAAACACAACAGTCATTATCATATCCCTGTTTAAGAGATTCAAACAAAGAAGAGGTTAAAGAAGCGTATCTTGTCCTGCCACCTCTTTTTTTCCTTAAACAATGAGCTTCACGGTTAATGTCAGTGCTCAACAATTTGCCACCAGTGTCCAAGGAACCCATCTCGAGCACATCGACCAAAAATCTCACATTGAGCCAGAGAATCAGAATAAATACAAACGTTCACTCAAACAATCCAAGAGCTAATCACATCACAAGTCCATCCCATAAACGTTCAATGTACAGATTTTAAATTTCAATGCAGCTGTTCATAGTTGAACTCCTTTGATTTTGATACAATGATATATTGTGTTAGTTCTAATTACTAATTGGGGTTTTTTGAACATTCACATTCCTCTCAAGTTGAGCTGATTGTCTCTCATTTGAAACAATCCCTGGACACACGGTTAGTTAATTGTTGATTATTTTTTCAATCTACATTGTTTGAGCTGTCAACCAGATCCTTGAATTTTACTGCTTTTAGTCTAATAAAGAGGGGGTTTGTCTGTTCTCTGCACATAGTTGTATTTACTATTCTCAGGGCTCTTTTTTAATAGATAAATATTGGATTAGTGTTTGTTTTACACACAGGTTAGGTTATGTCCCGGAGTATAAAGGAACAGTATGAGTGAATAATGACGCCTGATTTTTTTTGCATCATTCAGTATTGCAATTGATTCTGATATTTTTGCAACAGCATATTGTGCCATCCAGCATAATTTATGATCTATTATTACTCCAAGATATTTAATTTTAGTTACTGTTTCTATTTCTAAATCATTTATCATGGGTTTTTTTCTTCCAGTTAGCGGAGCGATTACCAAAGATATCGTATAATAATAGTCTAATTTAACCATTAATTAAGTGTAACTACTTTTCCAAATCTAACAACTGATGGATTGCTCAATAAGCTGACAGCTCATGAGTTTGACCTCCTGCAGCGGTGGACAACACAGTTTGACCTGAATGTTCTGTATCTCTGAAAATAAGTGGCCAAAAGTTCCACCTCATAAATAACAGTTTTGCCTTTCATTCCTCCCATCACACACTCCAGTTTATAAAACAGCGCTGTGTTGCAGATGTTGTCCAAACAGACAAACAATGCCCTCTTTTCCTACATCACCTCCACAGCCATTAGACCTTCCTGTAAGTGCCTGCTGTGTTTCTTTAAGGTCAGCAGAAATATAAGATGGGGGGGGGGGGGGGGGGGGGGGACAGCAACAACAAAAAATGGCTGATGATGAGTGTTTATGAGTCATAATCAATAGTTTTAACAGTGAAATTGTATTGATGAGCCAAAGATATTGTTTGTGTAAGAACCATTCCGATGCTTTGTATGAAAATACAACAGAAATACAACACAATACTAAGATAGTTAAAGATCAGTAAAGTTACATATGATAAAATAACTAATAATGGGGCCACACAAAAATTCTAGTAAAAACGAAATAGAATAAAATTAAATAAATAATGACAAAAGTACAATTTAAATAATCAAACCGCAAAAAAATGAAAAACTCTAAAATCATAAAACACTAAATAAAACCCAGAATACATTGGTGGGTTTTTAATTAGTCTACTAGACTAAATGATATTTGTCTCTTACCAGCCAAATCACTAAAATCACTCACCTGATAGAGGACAACACAGAAGAGGAAGAGGACGATGTAGAGGATCTTGTACACGACCACCTGAACAAGTGGAACGAAGGTAAAGATTAGCAAAATTTATTTGGATCAAACATAATTGGCAGTTATTTTTTATTTGCTCATCAAGCTAGAAATTTGATAAAGCTGACATGGACTTCTTCTACAATAGAAAAACTCCTGGGTCTATCTACATGGAGATAGAGCCATATACATGTATAAATAAACTTACTTCAGTATATTATGCTTTTATTTGTGGCTTCACAAAAATACATATATTGTGAATAGACATTCATAATTTCATCCAAAGTAAGTACACAACCTTAAAAATTAACATTTAACATTTTATTTTCTTGCTTCACATATTTCCTATCCTTATACATATATCAAGAACTGTAAAATATATACTTTTTTAAATCATGCAGTTTATAATACCACTAGTTCCCTGACTTCATATCAAGCCCACACTACTGTGATGGGATTGCCGTCAAAATGTATTCCACAGATTAATTCACAGAGTCGAGAAAGTGCGATTTGAACCGTGTCATGAACACGGATCCCTCCAGTGTCAATAGCTACCTTTCCAGAGAAGCTGATAACAAAGAACATGGAGCAGCAGAAGAGTATCCAGTATTTCACCAGCATCCCTTTCACTCCTGAGATCAGCATCGCTATGATAGGTGATGGCTGACTTTCCTCCACTGGCACGTAGAAAACCAAAAAAACAGGACAAGGTTGGAGAAGAGTGAGGGAAAGAGTGCAAACATTTAAGAGACAGAAGGAGAATAGATGCCAAAAAGAGAAGAGAACAGAGAGGGGCAAGGAGACATTTTTTACTTTTCATCAAACTGAAGTCAGTCATGCATGTACACACTGGCCTCGTGTCAGGATGAGTGCACGGGCCTTTCTCTGCTCCAAACTGAATGTTATTCTCTAACACAGAAGCCATCATCTTTGAAACAGAAACCCAAAAATATATTACGTGGCACAACTTTGACTTCGTCTAGAGACTCCTCCTTCAAGCTCTGCTCCTCCTGCCTCTCCTTCAGCTGCTGACGAAACATCAACCAAAAGCTGAAGCTGTAGAGGACCTGCAGCACACACAGTTTATCGTTAGTTCAAAACATACAGTGCAGTGCTATGATTTGCAATAGTAAATGGTTTAGGCTCTGAATAATATTTGCACGACAAAAAGTTCACATTTCTCTGAGCTTGCCAACCAAAAATAACCTGTCAATGTGGAGCTGACAGACTCTGGTCTAAAAGTTACGTTTGATTGGGAGTAAGGTTTAAATTTAATGTATTGACCTGACGGGGCATAATAGGCAGCAGTGCTTCCTGTCCCATCCCAAAGAAACAATTTATCTTTAATTAGCTTCTTACTATGAGTCATGGGATCCAATATGGACACACTATTATGTGCCATTTTAAACAACACTGGTAACTTCACATGGGTTAGATTTGTGTTTCTGTTTTCTCTGTGTTCTTGTCACTTAAACCGGCCTTTACGGAGAAAGTATTCAAAAAAAATTTTCCTCATTTTACTATGCACAGGTTATTAATATAACAATGATATGCTTCATCATTTAAACGTTTTCAGGTGAAGTTATACACTTGACCTCCATCTATGGAGACACAGATTAAATATTTACAGTGTATGATTCGAAGCCAGGAGCCAAAGTGTATGTTTTAGTACTAACAGCTTTGGTTGTCCTTTTGATTCATGCTTTCTCTTTCCGTGACTTACCCTCAAGAAAAGTTACATTAAAAGACTGAAAATGTTTTTGTTGTGACAGCCCTCCCTCGCCTGACCTTTGCTCCCAGGTGGGCGCAGGGCGCCGGGTGGTAGCTGTTCAGGTCGAAGTCCACGATGACAGCCGGGGGCAGACCAGGGTAGAGCTCGGCCCGGCTCAGGCGCAGGCCGCTCAGGAAGCCCAGCAGCACCAGGACGGTGCCGTAGACGGCCAGGAACGGGGCGGACATCATGGCGTACCGCCGCCGGTCTCTCATCATCCAAATGATACAGGACCACACCAGCAGGGCGAACGTCAGCCAGTTGTTGTAGGTGATGCTCCAAACCTAAAGACACACGTATTTTGGATCTGGATATATTATTGCTGCCATGTTGTATTTTGTGGCAGGTGTCAGTGACGTTACTAACTGTTTTTACACTTCTTGATAGATATAAAATACCAACTTTATCATGCTAACTAACTAATACTAACTGTCTGTTTCAGATGTCTCTCCTCTCACTGATGACTCCAAACTGTCAATAATGAGCGTGCGTACTGTACCATCATGATGATCAGGGCGCTGACATAGCTGTGTTTCTGCACCAGCTGCCCAAAGATGACCAGACCACTTGGGCCTGAGGGGGGAGGCACAGTCTCTGCCGGGCTCTCAGGGACCTCCTCACTCCTCTCCTCCACTTCTCCCTCACTCTCTGCCTCTACCGCAAGGTACCGACAAGAGAAAAGGAGGGAATGAAAGAGTGCAGTGCACAAGTCTATTAGAATTAGACCATTGACACTGGAAAGAATTACAAATGAAATACAGATCTTTGAAACCAGATAATTTTTTCACATGTACTGGTAAAGTTTGAGGACACTACACCGAGCTCATGTATTTTATAGATTTGAAAGTGATAATTACCGTGTGATGGTGAGCCTTTGCCTTCATACTGTGGTGGAGGATAAGAGTCTGTGTAACCTGCGCCTCCTAACACAGATCCCAGATCACTTCTGTGGACCTCTTGCCAGGAACTGCTCGTCATTAAGATCATGGGCTGAGGAAAGGGAGTGCATCATGGTGTAAGTTGTACGGTCTGATGCGTCCGTGATACCACGATGACACTAATACTTTTTAAATGAGTGCACACTGCTCCGATTTAATTTTCTTACTACTGCTATTCGCATGTCTCTGATTCATCTTGAAACCAACACCTATAAAAGGGCTTACCTCATCAGGTAGATAGGTTTCATCATCTGTGCTGCTCAAAAGCTAAAAAAAAAAAAAAGAGAAGGAAATGGTTATGGGTTGGTTATATGGTTATTGGTCATGTCTTTTGAAATGCTGAGGTGAAGAGCTGCAGTGAAACAGCAGTAAAACTACGATGTGCATAGTTCATCTGATGCTATTATCATCATCAAACAATCAACTACAGATATTTACATTAACGATCTTCCTGTGACCGCAACAATGTAATTAATAAACATTTCTGTGTTGGTAGGTTACCTCCTGCTTATCTCCTGAGATGTAGATGACCCTGGAGAAGCTTGGAGGAGCATCTGGACTTTCTACTGGACTCTCAGGTTCCTCAACATCAACAGGATCCTGAAAGGAACAGTAGCCAGTGAAAAGCCTGTCATGTAAGTAAATACCATTTGAGTACTATGTGAAGTTAAAGAGCCCGCAGGCTTGTGCTCCAAAAAAAAAAAGCACACCAACCAAAAAAGACATTTGTCATTACAGGGGGCAGTGGTAATAGGATCATAGAAGTGACCGTGTTTTTTGTCAAATTATTGAAAGTGGTTAACAATAAAAAATAATAGTAGCTGCAGTAGTAGAAGTCACATTGGCAGGAGCATCTGTGGGAATTGTAGTTGTAACAGTGGCAGCAGTAGTACTTGCAGTAGCGCTAGAATTTAGGTTGTCAGCAATTCCAGCTTTACTGGGGAAACTTTGGAAAAAAGCCTCTGTCCTCTGAAAACTTATTACTTCTGCCAAAGAGGTTGTGTTCTCAAAATCTACTGAACCAATTTCCATGAAATTTTGTTTAGGGGTGATGCATAACCCATTAAATTGTGTTGAGGATCCAGGTAAACTCGTGAATACAGGATCTTTATCTTCTTTCTTTAACGTGGCAAGATAGGGTGTAAGCCCTGGTGGTGGTATGCGGTTCGAAAAATTGTCACATTGAATGTAGCCCAGCAGTGGAAGTGGGAGCACCGGTTGGAGTTTTGTTGTACAGTAGCCGTGGGGCATCAGTAGGAGTTGTGGTCGCATAGTAGTCGCACAAGTTGCGGCAACGCCAAACAAACCTCTTCCGTGATGTGGACCCATTTGTGCAGCAGAGCCACCAGTGTGTAGTACAGCAGCAGCAGAACCAAAGGGTTGATGAAGTCAGGCCAGCTGACATGTGGGTGCAGACCAAGACTGTTGCGGTCCGAAGTGTTGGTTCTGATCACACCTGTCATACCGAACAGCCTGGGCAGTCGGAGGGGGAGACGGGAGACGGGAGACGGGAGAGAGAGTTGCAGTGGAGTGAAGAGCAGAAAAGAGTAAAAATGAACTTATTTGCAGCACAGTAATGGGTGTGCAAAATAGATAAACCAGCTCAAAAACACTTGTTTACAAAAGTTCATGCCTTTTCTCAGCTCCACTCCATATGCTTTATTACACAAAGGCATGTTTCAAAGACCAAGGTAAAATGCAGCAAAGTGAATTGAAGTTCCACATTTGTACAAAGATAAATTAAAATACTTTTTTTCTGTTTACTTTTCATAGAGTGGAAGCCAAAGACTTGCTGAATGCACACATTTCACTTAAATGACTGTCCCTGCATCGAGGTGTAACTTAGGGTTACAAAAGAAACTGAAACTAAGTAAATTGCCTAGACCTTATGTTGATTACAAACACCATATGAGTCCACTGTGCTTGTCTAATCTCTAATCACTTCTGTACCTGGCGTAGACGTCTTCTGGTGGCACAAGCTGCTGGGACAAGGGCAACTGGTAGAGGTACAGAGCCAGCAGGTGTCCCCCGCTGAAGATGGCCATCATCACACACAGGGAGCTGAAGAGGAGCAGGCCGACGGGGCGGCTGAGCACCCACCACCATACTAGTCCAAGAAACACCCCGAAATACACACCCGAGGTGAGGGAGGGCAGCGTGATACCTGCGCACACATAGACGTACACACAGCAAAGTGTGGTAAGGCACCAGATTAGAAGAAGGAAAAAATGAAATGTACGAACACTGTAACTAGGATGCGTGCACTCGAGCTGCTGTGGTGTACCTGCCAGCCCCAGCAGGATGGTCACCACCACTATCCCCGCCGTGTTCATGACTGCGGACAGCAGCATCCTCAGTCCGGCTGCAAACACGATCAGCTTCTGGACGAACTGGGGGGGCGTCGCCTGAACCGGCACAGTAGTCTGGTCTGAGCTGTCGAAGGAGGAGCCCTCCGAATCGGTCCCCTCCTCAGACTCGGCTTCAGAGGTGTCCACTTCCTGCCAGAGCCGTGAAACAATCAGTCAGGTGTCACAGTAGGGGCTGTTAATTAGAGCCTGACCAATATAGATTTTATGGGGCCAATGTGAATACCGATATTAGGGAATAAAAAAACTGAGGATGAATTGTTGTTGTTTTTTAAACGATGCAAATATAGCTGCCAATATATATAAGATTTGGCAATAATAACTAAGACGTTGTAATCAAACCCTTACAATAAAGTAATTGTAACTGAGGGTTGATATTTTATAGTTTAACCCTAAACTTTATTATAAATAACTGGAATTAAAAGAAAACAGAAATACAACCAGATTTATAGAACTTGAATTCAGGAAATGTAAAAATAAATGCAAATTATTTCTAATTGTTTATTCTGAAAAATTTAAGATTTCCTAGATGTGCATTAACATAAATAAAGATACCAATATATCTGTGAAAGGCTCATATCGGTCAAACAATATACAAGTGGTGGTCTATTTTTAATATAGCGTGATCTTATAGCGATTGATGAATGTGCCTGTGGTTACCTCGGGGTCGGGCGGGGGTATTCCGTTTTCATGGAGACTGACTTGGGGTAAGGGGCGCAGTAGCTTTTTGCAAAGTCTCAGTATGAACAGGGAGGAAAAGAAGAGGCCCACATCCGGGGCCAGAAGACGTACAATGTTCCCTGCATCTACCGAGCTGAATCTGGAAACACACAAGCATTACCAAAGGTTTGACCTCCATCCATGTCATTTAGGCAGGGGAATCAGTTTGCTGAGACTTGCTTTTAGTAATTCATCTCAATTCGTAGCTTTCAAGTTTTTGGATATAAAAATGCATTGCTTTGCTTTTGCACCCATACCTCACAACGCCCAGGTGGTAGAGGAAATCGTCCAAGTGGCCGCTAACTGTTAAAGAAAATACATGGTCAAGAAACTTTTTTTTTAGTTAACAAACACCCTCTTACTCTGAGAAGTGTCACAAGTTTGCTCTCACCATGTTGAGGGATGTAGGTGAAGGGGATCTGCATGAAGCACTGCAGGGCCAGGAAGATCACACTGGTATAGATGATAAGCCGCAGGAATTCCCCCGTTTTCCCTAAACACAGCGGCAAACGGTGACACAGACCAGGAGGAAACAACAGTGAACAAATCGGAGCCAATCCCGGCTGACGTGAGGGGGCGAAAAGCCGGGCTTACGCCCTGGACAGGTCGCCTGCCCATCACAGAGCCAGCAAACAGAGACAAACAACCATCCATTCTCACATCCACACCTACGGTCAACTCAGAGTCTCCAGTTAACCCAACTCCATTCTCCATGTCTTTGGACTGCGGGAGGAAGCCGGAGAACCCACGCAGACACGGGGAGGACATGCAAACTCCACACAGAACGGCCCTGGCAGGTCTGAACCTGGATTCTAACCAAGAACCTTTTTGCTGTGAGGCGTAGATTTACTTCATATCTTGATTTTAAAAAGAAGTTAAGAGCTCAACAAACTAACTGGACTGTGGGGTAGAGTGTACTCAGGTCGAGGCCCGGGTCTCTGATGTGAAAGCCCTCTCGGTGTGTTTCTGAGCTGAGGCAAGAACTTGATAAAAGTCACAAAAGATCTGTGCCATACATCAGTTAGATGTCATCAAAGACAAAAAATGTAATGATTAGAATACAATGGATTTTCAAATAAATGCTCTAATAAATGCTCCAGTTCATAATCTCAGTATAGATTTTACTCCAATGCTTCTAATAGCATAAAAAGTTGTTGTGGCTCTACATTAGCTGAAGCAGCAAATCTGCTATCGATGCTCAGGATTTTTTTACTAAAAGCTTTGTTTCACTTAAACCTCTCTGCCTCCCAATAAGAGAGTTACATAGACACTGAAGTGCACGTACACACACACACACACACACACAAACACACACACACAAACACACACACACACACACACACACACACACACACACAAACACAGGTAAATGAACTAAAGTCCACGAGGCAAATGGACACACACACACACACACACACACACACACACACACACACACAGAGGAAGTGCACACACTTGACCACTTAGCCCCAAGAGAGCGAGCCCATAGGAAGATGAAGATTACTGTGGGATCTGTGAAGCTTTCACATACAGGCTGAAAAGCAAACAGTTTTTAGATGGAGGGATGGGGAGAGGGGGAACGAAAAAAGAGAAGATGCTGTCAAAATGCTGACATCACATCTTTTAATTCCTCGCTGTAATTACCAGGCTATGTATAATTGATTTGACTGTTCCGACCACATCCCCTTTACAAAGTACTTTGAGGGAGGGGTGAAGATACTTTAATTCATCTGAATGCAGTGATCAATATAGAGAAGGTGGGCACGCGCGCACACACACACGTACACGCACACACACACACACACACTTTCACTTCACATCCACACACTCAGCAGGCAAGCAACATACACGTTTTTATTTGATTCAATATAATCTTATATATTGTGCTTTGTCACCACTTCTTCATTTTGTCTTCACAAAAAACTGAACATAATATTGATAATACAATAATATATAATATGCATATATTTTTTATAATTTTATGATTGCTTTTTGCTGCCATAATAGTGAGGGAAATTTATATCTTCTCTGTTTTTTCTATTTGAGGATTATTTTGTAAATGGTGGAGGGCCCAATTGAATGTGACCATCTTAAATTGCAGACACAAATGACTGAAACTGGGGAAAGAACAGAATTTAAAGTTCTTTTAGAGTTTGTTTCAACAGTTTTTCCACGTTGTAATTCTATAATCTGCAAAAATCATACATTTTGGAAACTGGGTCAAACCAAAAATTTGTAAAATCATACAAAATGATATCATTAGTCCTTGGAGCCATTCTCACCTTTCAGGGTGACCAGGCTGGGGTTCGGCATCAGCGGTAAGACGAGCAGGAACAGAAAATACACCACTGACAGACCATTGTAGCGAAATGAAGAAGCTGATGGAGAGGAAGAAGAAAACAATACACAATTGAACACAATTCAGCTTTTTGATTGAAATTGTTTTAATCTGCTCAATTGTCGTCGGAAATCTGAAGGTGAAATCTTTTACTGTGCCACCTTTTATTTTCGCAATCTCTATCACAAAATCATCCCACAAACAGAAAAAGAACCAAGTAAATGAAGAAAGAAAACAATGAAGCAAGGGCGTAACCTGCCTCTGGCCTCCTGCCTGATTTTGAATGTTTATGAATTCATGCAAATAAATAAGATAAAATAAAGTATCAAAACTGAAACACAAGCAATACAGAAACCTCTCCTAAGAGCAAAATTTCAGTTGACATATCATTGAAAGGTCAACATTTGTATTTCAATGCACCTCACCAAGTTGAACATGTCGACATAAGGAAATCCTTACTGACATGGGAAAATTGGAATTAAAATAACTACGTCATCCATATTTTCCATGTAAATTTACCTTAAGGTGCATATTTCTGGCTGTATTAGAAACATATTCGGTGTTTGGTCCAGACATTTGGTAACTGCACCCTCACATCAAATGGAAATGGAATAATCTCCACAATTCAACCTTTTATGTTGTCAATGTAGAAAAAAAAAACTTAAAGATTGATTAATTCATTCTTTGCGCGTTGCATTGGGGCTGGAGTCCATGATTTGGGGAGAGAGGCGGGATATACAGGTCGCCAGTATATTAAACAACCATTCACCCTTAGATTGATAACTACGGGGCCATTTAATACCTCCAGTTCACCTAGGCTGCATGTCTTCGGACTGTGGGAGAAAGCTGGAGTGCCCAGAGAAAACCCCACCTGACTTCAAATAACAAAATTTATGAGGTTGAATTTTTGGGCGAAGAAATGTATATGTACTTATCCATTCACCTTAAGATCATCACATAACATGTCTGGGAACATTTATCCCTCCAGAAAAATCAAAACAATATTTTCCAGAATATTTCGAATAATCACCGTGTTCCTCAACAAATGTGTAACTAGTGAGCAAAGTCACTTTGTATGGACAAAAACACAAACCTTCAGACAGTGTCTATAAGCCAACAGTCAAACAGTGTGTTTCACTTTTCAACCGCAGCAGATACAGAATATAATGTTGAGTTAAATCCTCTCCGGTCCTCCTGGTCTCTCGCGTTCAGAACTCACTGCTTCTTGCAAAATACTCGCTCACTAGCAACCACTGAAAACCCAACACACGCATCAATAGATGTGAATGTATCTAATAGAGAGCCAAATTAATCCCTAATATTAAATTGGTGATCAGCAAAAGGCCAGCTGTCTGCAACAGTAAACACACATGTACTACAGCTTTACTATAATAACTCTACCTCAGTGATTCAGCCGCTTCAATAACGGGAGGAATCATACCTAGATTATTACACCTTGACAAAAATAGAAACCCAATTTGTGGGCAAAGATTTAGAGATTTGAAGCTAATAACATTTTAAAGTCAGGAATTTTTTTGATGGAATAGTGACGGGCCAACTAATTTGCCATTAGATATAGAGGTAGTGCACGTATATGTTTTTGTTCCTTGGTGTGTGTTTTTTTCTGTTTTGGGTTTTTTTCATGTTCCTGGGCACTTTCACAGTTTGTAAAACGTATGCTATACTCAAAAAGTGCACTGTAAATTAGGAGCTTTAATGGGATTTTTCCATTTACAACAGTGTAGCTATATAGTTCAAGATTATCAACAGCTTCAGAAATACCATTTGTATATTTAAAACAAACATAATATTAATTTAGTTTCTCTCTACCGGATCTGTGGTGAGAGAACACACCAGAAATGTCATCCCTCGCAGCACAACAACAAGGCATATGAATGTGATAACCAGACACCAACTCACCAGCCAGCAGGAGCAGTGGAAGTAACAAGTTATAGAGCATCCCGACCACCAGGTCCCCCGCCATGTCTGCCCCTGTGTCAGGGACACACCGCACCAGCTCCCTCAGACACTATCGTCCCCCAGATGTGTGCACACAACGGCAACGTGGAGGGACAACTCCCACCTGCTCACACATGTCGCTGAAGAAAAAACTTCTGCAGCCTCGGTCAAAGCATCTTCCAATGCAGCAGTGGAAACACAGGAAACACAGTTCGAGTCCAACACACTCACGCCTGTGACGAGACGAAGGAGTCGGTCCGGTGGGAAGCAGCAGTGTGAGGAAAACTTGCAGAGAGGGAGCGAAGGACCTTGATTTGAAACTGTGTGAAGAGGATGACTCCCCCCTGCTCTTTGCTTGTGTCTCTGTCGCACCCTCCTCTCCCTCCCTACCTCACTCCCTCACCTCTCTCTCTCTCTCTTTCTCTCTCTCTCTCCCAGACATAATGGGTTGTAACCCATCATCTCTGTTACTATGCTCATATTGAGGCTTTTCTCACTCCGGAGAATATCCGCTATCATTACATGACTGGAAAAACATGCTTCCACTAATGCATAAAACCTGACAAACAAACAAACAAACAGCAGCACCTGAGAGAAACACACATAATACTACACACGACAATGAAAAGTCTTCGTTTCAAAGGGGGAATATGCCTCTGCAGGAATGTTTCGCCCTCGTTTTACACATTATGTTGAAACCGCAGTCTGAATTCTCTGTGTCTGAAACGCAGACAGATACAGGGTTGTGTTTGTATCCTCACAGCCACGTCAGGCTGGTTCATCACATTTACGCTGTGGGGTGAAGGGAAGTGTATCTAATATTCATGGCTTTGAGGCCATTAAGAGCTGGTGTAACTACAGTGGAATGATCTATGCGAGGACTGGAACGAGCAAAAACATCAACTTTATTCCGAGATATACGAGAACAAATTAGACAAATGTGACAGTGGGATGCTTTTGTGTCGAATGACATCGACTATAACCTGCGACTGCGTCTGTACCAGAACGTCACGAGTGGGTTTGTGAGTTATTTACTGTTCTTTCAACACTGACAGACGTTCCAGCAAGAGTGAAATAAGTTACTTTACGGCCGTTTCAAACTGAATTTAAGCATCGGGTGCTGTAAAGTCTGTTCAATTTTAAGATAAAGAACCCATGATTGTTCTGTTTTGTCGTGTTGCTTTAATTTACACAATTCGGAGCAGCAGGACTTACATCCTTCAAATGAAATAACATAACCAACATTCTCTCCTACATTGCATTGCCAATAGTGCCCTGAGATCTCCCAACTGGTAACTGGTGTTTTGAAAGAGAGCTGAGCTATGCAAATGAAATAATTTGGCATAAAAGTTTATGACACACAGATGCCGCGTTAAAATGCAGTAGGTTTCAGTGTTTCAGGCGCAGTGCAGAGTCCTTAGATGTGATGTGAAGCACTTTGTAAAAGTGTGGGGGGGGGGGGGGGGTGAAGAGGCCTCCGTGTTTTAGTCAAGAAAGTGTTATCAGTTGTGGGTGTAGTATTATTATTCACCATATAGGGTTGCTACATGAAATACTATGCAAGAGTCACGTTTGCAACTAGTGCCTCAATGATTAATTGTTTAATGGATCAATCAGTCAAACTGATGGTAAAAAAATGTTTCAGTTATTCTCAATTTCCCACATATATTTTCTGAAGTCTTGTGTGATAGTAAATGAAACATATTTGCATCTCAGAGCTTTCAAGCAATTCGCTGACATCACCCTTAAGGCTTTGGGAAACGGTGATGGGCTTTTTTTTCTATATTTTCTGACAATTTACAGACCAAACCTATCAATCGTGTGAGGAAAAATGATCTGCTCGTTTAAATAGATACCGTGACTCGTCACTATAGTTGGAGCCATCGATGCTACTGCTGCATAAAAACTGAAAAGAAGGCAAAAAAAAAAGGAACTTTGGTTGTTTTCCTCAGAGCATTTTGACAAAATTCTCAGAATCCCATCAAACTATCTAATTTGTTTTTCTCTATTTAATCATCACAACACTTCAGGTAATCTGGAGTTTCTTAACCTAGTTAACTAGGGACAAAGTTAAGTAATAAATTACTTTGTAGATTATCGCAGCTGATGCCCCTCTGTGGGCCGATAACCCTCTTGACTAAATGGGGGGGGGGGGGGCTCATACTCAATTACTGCTCAGCAGTCCATCTAAATTGATTATGATGAGAATGAGTGCTGAGTAGGCAGCTAACATTTCATGAGTGTGCAGTTAAAAAGAGCTGTGTGCGGACGTGCTGTTAAAGGGTCTCGCGTGGCGACGTAGGAGGAGAAAGTGTGCACGTGCGTGTTTGGCTATTTATGAGACCAAGGATAGGAATAAAAATAAGCAGCAATATTTGGGAAGTTTGCACTTCAGGTGTCAGGCTTATGGTCAAAGCTTTTGATTAGTTTTAGGCTCACACTAAGGTTTAGGTGAAGGTCAGTGTGATTCAAGACGGATTAATAATCAGAGCTTTGTGCGCAAGAGGAAATGCAGAAGTATGTGTTCCCTAGAAGTCAATCACTTCTGTCTGAGGAAAACGTGGCTCACTGACGTGCCGACAAATTGGGAAATTCTCACAGATATTTAAGTGCCTGGTTTTGATGAGTGCTGGACCAATATTGATCTGATGCTCATATCAGTTCCTGTAACGTTGACATATTGTATGGCCATTTTCCAACCTCCATCGCTGCTGAATTCACCTTCAGCAACGCAAAGCACTGTGTCAAAACCACACTAACCGTATGCAAGTTGTAGTATGTGCTGCTTTCAGACATTGCACTGAAGTCCGGACAATTTCCTGAAAGTTTCCGGACAGGGGCTGTGTGTGCAGTTGTTGCTCCGGACGTTTTCCGGGACCTTTTCCTGCCAGCCTCTCAAAAGATTTCCGGAAAGCGTCAGAGTGAGTCACCCGTGAGAATACAGCAGGAAAATCTCCGGAAGTTTCACGGCGAGCTCTGCCCAGGCTCCACCCCTCGCCGGAAGGTTGCAGAAATTTTCTGGAGTTCATGTCTGAAACAGACAGCAGACCATAGACTGACCCTAACACACTGACATAGCTCAACAAGCATTGACACCGGTTGAAAGAACGTTACTGGGCAGAGAATCAATGGCAGATTTAACTTTGTATTTGTGTCTTCTCTCCGTCTGTCGATAACTTCATACAGTTGATGTACGGCCAACATTATAGATCATCAAGACATCGCTGGAGAAAAAGAAAGGAGCCGCACTCGTGTTTTTCATGTCCGTCTAACAGATGCTCCGCAGAGAATTGGCGTCATGCTCCCGGAGAGCGCCGGAGCAGCTCAACACTTTTCTACCAGAGCACACCACAACACCCAGAGGACAGCCAGGGAGGGGTTTAAATACAGGGCCATGGCACAGCTTTCAGTCCACTCACACATGCTCTTCACTTTTTACGTTACCGAGACAAATCAATGGTGCGCGTGTAGCCGGGTGGAGGATCAAGAAGTGTACCATTTGTATGTTACAACAAATGAATGTGACAACAAATAATATATAATAATGTGGTTGGTACCAGTGGAGGGCTATTGTTGTTTTTTAAAGAAAAAATAAAAGCTGCCAGTTTATTTTTCCAAGTCACTTCAGAAAACACATTCCACTCAAAGATTTATTCATTTTTAGATGTGCTGAAATGTATGAGAATTGCACAGTTGGAACTTGGCAGCTAACAAATGAACCCTGAGCCTACTGCTCTGAGTTGAGACTGCTGCCACCTTGTGTTCAATAGACCTAACTGCAGTGGAGGTGCTGGCCTGCTCCTGAAGACCATTATAAACCTTTCACTCAATAGCTCAACTGATTTGTGGAAGTTTGGGGATTTCATTTAAAATGTCTATATGGAGCCCCCTAAAAATTAGGTGAAATCTAATTCACAAAGTAACTACTATTGTTCTTACAGTGTAAGTATTGTATTTACATTACATGTCACTAACTCTGTTTTTCTCTCTCTCCTAGTGTATCTCTGACACCAGAGCTGCAGGATCCAAACAAAAACGTCATTATTATCATTCCTATTATTATTATTATTATTAATAACATCATTGTATTTATAAGCGTCAGTTTCACTGTAATTATAAGTATCAGTCTGGTAGAGATTAAAGCAACTGTTATACAACTCCTCTCTCCGCCGACATGTTTACATTACATGTCACTAACCCTGATTGTGTTTTCTCTCTCTCCTAGTGTATCTCTGACCCGCAGTTTTGGGTAAACGTTGCTTTTGGGTAAATGGACAGAGGTCAAATTTGATGCATAGTCATTAAAATGTTGTTTAGGGCCCAAGGATATTTATCTATTTTTCCTGTGAACAATTTAACTTTAAAAGAGACCAATTTATGCTAAACACAATGTAAAAAGGGAAATGTATCTGTAATAGTCTAATATTAGTATTATCATCATCATCCTCGATTGTATGGAGATGCTTCATATACTTACTAACAATAACAGAAGTAGTTACTATCATTCGGTATAGTATACTATTCGGTTCCTTTTATTTGATTTTGGTCACAAATCAATAATGTCTGTAATCTGCATGTTTCATGGAAAAACAGGCCCATTTGTTTCAATCACGATGAACTGAAATACACCAGCAATACAAGTCTGACTCGCACCCTCCAAACCGGGCGTCGTCTCCTTTCGAACAGGGCGCCGTTCCTCCGCCGACGCTGGCCCCGCCCCCCGGGGCCACGTGACGAGGCTGCGCCGCCTCTCCGTCGCTCTTTCCCTTCCCATGGTTCAATGAGCGCCGCGTGGCCCCACCCCGTCTCTCTCTCTCTCTCTCTCTCTCCTCAATGCGAGCTACTATTCTCGGAGAGGTAGAGGTAGAGAGAGAGAGAAAATAATAACCTCCAAGAATTGGTTATTCCTGTCTGTCACCTTCCGCGCGCGGCGGCCGGGAGGGAGGGAGGGAGAGAGGGAGGGGAGCGGCCTGCGCGGCGGGAATGCGCCGCTACGACGACCCCGTGTCCTATGTTGTGAATGTTAATGCACATGTTGTGTCAATTGCCTGTAGCTTGTATCTACCTCGGATCCAAAATGTATATTAATATGTTCATATGTATGTTTGCATGAAACTCTCTCACACACACACACGGGGGGGGGGGGGGGGGGGGGTATACAAACTGAGCCTGACAGCAGGGGGTTCTTCTTTTTTTCACCTGCAAGCAAACGTGGATACATTTCGAGGTTTTTCCTCATCTTGGTCACGTTTTCTTTTCTATTTTTTATTCTCTCTCTCTCCCTTTATAATGTTTTCTTTGGTTCTACTCGAAGAAAAGCCTGGAATTAAAAAAAGAAGAAAATAAAGTGATCGGGGCGCAGTTTTGGAGGCTCGGTGGTGATGTGAGAGAGGGGGAGTGAGAGAGAGGGGGGAGAGGGAGAGAGGGGGAGAGAGAGAGGGGAGAGAGAGAGAGAGACAGAGAGAGGGGAGAGAGAGAGAGAGAGAGGGGGGGGGAGAGAGGGGAGAGAGAGAGAGAGACAGAGAGAGGGGAGAGAGAGAGAGAGAGAGGGGGGGGGAGAGGGGAGAGAGAGAGAGAGAGAGGGGAGAGAGAGAGGGGAGAGAGAGGGGGAGAGAGAGAGAGAGGGGGGAGATAGAGAGAGATAGAGAGAGTGGGGAGAGGGAGAGAGAGAGAGATAGAGAGAGAGGGGAGAGGGAGAGAGAGAGAGGGGAGAGAGAGAGAGAGAGAGAGGGGAGAGAGAGAGAGAGGGGGGGGGGGAGAGGGGAGAGAGAGAGAGAGAGAGGGGAGAGAGAGAGAGAGGGGGGGGAGAGGGGAGAGAGAGAGAGAGAGAGAGAGAGATAGAGAGAGTGGGGAGAGGGAGAGAGAGAGGGGGGGAGAGAGGGGAGAGAGAGAGAGAGAGAGGGGAGAGAGAGAGAGGGGAGAGAGAGGGGGGGAGAGAGAGAGAGAGAGAGAGAGAGAGAGGGGAGAGAGAGAGAGAGAGAGGGGAGAGAGAGAGAGGGGAGAGAGAGGGGGGGAGAGAGAGAGAGAGAGGGGAGAGAGAGAGAGGGGGGGGGAGAGGGGAGAGAGAGAGAGAGAGAGGGGAGAGAGAGAGAGAGGGAGGGAGAGAGAGGGGAAGTGAGAGAGAGAGAGAGAGAGAGAGGGGAGAGAGAGAGAGAGGGGGGAGATAGAGAGAGATAGAGAGGGGAGAGAGAGAGAGGGGGGGAGAGAGAGAGAGAGAGGGAGAGGGGGAGAGAGAGAGATAGAGAGAGAGAGAGAGAGAGAGAGGGGGAGTGAGAGATAGAGAGGGGAGAGAGAGAGAGAGAAGGCCCTACGGAGGAGAAGACACATCGAGGAGCAGCCATCACTACTCAGGAGGACAAATCGCGTGGAAACATCGGAGCGTGTTGCAGTCGGAGGTGTTGGCGGACCCCGGCCGAGGGAGACGACCGTCCGCAGTAGGTCCGGGGCGGTCCTCCGGACTCGATCCTCCGGACTCGATCCGACGCAGAAGACCGAGCAGGAGCCGGATGGCGGCGGAAGCGGCGAGAAAACCTCACATGTAGCTCGTCTGGGCTGCGAATATCCTTCCCCTTCCTGCTGTCCCCGCAGGGCCCCCCACCCCCGACACCCCCACCCCCACACCGACACCGACACCGACACAGCCCGGCGGAGCGCAGGAGAACACACCTCTGGAAATGTTTGTCACGAGAGCAGACGTGGAAGCGAGCCGCGCCGCAGCACGGGCGAGCTGTGCGCACACGCCGAGCGGGGCGCCTCGTCGCGGGCAGCAGTGAGACGCGAGACCCGGGCCTTTTCTTTTTCTCCCCTTCTTCGGGGGCGGAGATGCAAATTGGGCTGTTCGTTCTTCCTCCGGTCGAGGAGAAGCCCCGGTTTTTTCGGCGTCTCGACGCGCGTCGTGGATTACAGTCGTTAGCGGCCGGGCTGGGGGGCGGGGGGCGGGGGGGACTGAAGCAGAGCCGCACTCGCATGTGAAGGAGGAACAACAAGGAACAACAAGGAACAACAAGGAACAACAAAACAACAAAACAAAGCCCGAGCAGGCTTCAGCCGAACCGAGCGGGCGGCCTCGGTGTCAGCAGCAGTATCCTGCCCCCCCCCCCCCCCCCCCCCCCCCCCCTCTCCCTCTGACAGCCGCGTCATGGACACATAGTTCCTCCGGGGCCGCGCCGCGGACTGGTGGTGGAGCAGGCCGGGGGACGGGCCACGGCACACGGCGTGAATGTGGCCGACGTCGCTGCCAAATCCACGGGTCAAGCGAGGGATCCGGGACTAGTTGGGTTTATTTATTTATTTTTTTCTTTCTGCATACCCCCCCCCCCCCACACACTACTTCCTCCTCCTCCTCCTCCTCCCCTGGACCCCCCCCCCCCTTTTCTTTCTTCTTCCTCGGGGAAGATGGGTTGTTTGGGCAACAGTAAGACCGAAGACCAGAGGAATGAGGAGAAGGCCCAGAGAGAAGCGAACAAGAAGATCGAGAAGCAGCTGCAGAAAGACAAGCAGATCTACAGGGCGACGCACAGGCTGCTACTTCTGGGTGAGTTCTGATCGGTGTGTTGTGTGTTTCGTGTCACAGATCATTCTGTTGGTCATCCTGCTGCCTCTGCTCTGCAGGCGAGGCCTCTCCGGTCTGTGCAGCACGGGGCTCTGCTTCCTCTCTGCACAGCCTTCTGTGAATGTTCTTGTTTTGGGGGGGGACATTGTCAACCGTGTGACTTGCCATTGCATAAGGCAGCAAATGCAGCAACACTGTGCCGGGCTTGAAGCATGTTGCTCTCAACACTGACACCAACAGCAACAACAACAACAACAAAACAGCTGGAGCAGCCAGAGCCCACAGGTTGATTCTGATGGTATACAATGATGCACAAGTACATTTGCAGGGTTTGTAAACTGCTGTCAACACACACACACCAATCAAAACTGGTTCCGTTGTTATTTATAGTTAATCTATCCAAGTTCTGGGCCCATCGTGGTCCAGGTCATGCATGTCAAAGCCTGGAAGTCGGCTGAATTGACACTGGTGTTAACATCACGCGTACAGTTTGTGGGCGTGAGGCCCAAACTGTGCCTTAAGACTTCAGGCTTCAAGACCCATTGAAACCCACTTAATGAAGTCATGAACATGTGTACGACTCAACATGTGGTTGTGTGCGTGTGTGTGTGTCAGAGAGAGAGAGAGTTGGAGGTGGGCTGGGTCTCTACATTAAAAGAGTGTCCCTTTCCCCCCTGCCGTGCTCTCCTCGGCACCCTTTCCATTTCTATTCGCAGGCTTACCACTTCCAAACAAGTCGCGGTGTTCTTTCGCGCGAATCATAATATGTGGTTACAGAAACGCCGGCGAGGGTGTGTATTGTATGACACGGCGGTATTCATGCTGAGGGATAAGATGTGGTGACTTTAGGGAAAGCAGAAGGACAGGGACCCACAGGAGCACCTGAACAAAGATGTCCGCCATACATATTAGCTGCCTTTCAATTATAGAATCTACTAGTTTTACCGGCGAGCTCTTATTTGCAATTCTGCATACTTTTGGTTCGATGGTCAACAAAGACAAGTGAACCATAAAAGGGTAACTCTCAGTGCGGCTGAAGAAAAATTGTATGGAAGACCTTTTGAATGGTATGTTTCCATTTTAAGAAAAGAGAGTGTTTTAAATAAGGCAATCCTCATTTTTAGCAATGAAAGTTGCAGCCAGCAACCAAAATGTTGTTTCACATTTGCTTCTTTGAGGTGAGACACACCACACACACACACTTTGACCATCTATTTGGAGAACAACATTTTTTAGCATGTCTGACAAACTGAAAGTTTCCCATCACTGCATTACGTTGCTCAGAGTTATTGTGACTTGCAACTAGAACTGCACATGTCAATGGATTCACCTGATTAAAGTTCTCATGGGTTAGTGGCCCATGTTAGCAGATAGTCTCGGGTCACAAATCACTTTTAGTTGTATTTAGGGCTAGCAGCTACTATATCATTAATCCCACAAGTGGTATTGTTTTGTGTAATGTCTAATGTATCTTATAAAAATACCAGATCTAACAAAAAGTCATGGTAATATTCTGAGGAGCTTTATTTACCTTATTGCAAATGATGTCTTTACATTTAAGTCAGTTGTTTTGTCTAAAACTACCTCAGACAGTTTGTCCATTTGACCAAAGACCAAATTTGCAGTTCAAGTGAACGTGATGGTGAAGTATCTCAGCCGGTACAATTGTAATGCAGCGTCACCACAATATTTGCAAATCAAAGAGACGCGCCTGTGTGCGCAAAGCTCTGCAAATGTTTGTTGTATGGTCACATCCTACTACAGTTAGTTGTTATCAAACTGCAGTGAATGTTCAGTTGACAGTGTCACGTCATGCACATGACTGTCCATTGACATACTGCAGAGTTTATTTTGAGTTTGTCTGTGTCTCTGTTACAGTGAACAACTTTTGCCCTTGTATTTCTATCTCTCCGGTTCAGAATGGATGAATTCGTCTTTTGTGTTATCGGCACATTTGTCATAAAGGTTTAAGGTTGTTGATCCCTCAGAGTTGACCAGATCTATCAGCAGCCACGTCAACAAAGTTAACACGCAAGTTTAATGTTTTATTTTCACAAAGACTGCAACAACATCATTTGTAATTAAATGCAGGTTTCCCTTGACAATACTGGGCAGTCATAGTACGGCGACCACCTCAGAAATAGCCTGATGACCGTAACACACCGTTTTGATGTTTTTGCGTATCACATGTTGTAAAAGTGAACTTGAGTTCAGGTTGTTTCACAGTCCAGACACATTTTGTATCATAGTTATTTTGGAGATATCATACCTGATTAAACTCTTATTGGTGTGGTTTTAAAGTTTGCGTGGCAAACAGACAGTGGGAATATTTCCTGTCAGACATACCACAAATGGACTGAATCTCCATTAAGCATTTCAAACTTCTCAAATGCAGTTTTATAGACGGCTCATAGCTTGGCAGAAACAAAATGTTTATATGGCAGAATGATATGATACTAATTCTTTTCACCCAACCAGTTTTTAATGCTTTGTACTATGGACACGGCTCTGCTGGTACTCGAAGGGATTCAGGTTCAGCAGCACCCTACTTGATTGAGTGTGCTTTTAAAACATGCACAAATGGCACCACAAATGGTTTCTAATACACAAGAAGGACGAGCCCCACAACTTCACTACTGTGCTTAATGCCATTATCTGTCGAGGTGTTGCGGCTTTTCTGCTTCATCAGCCAGTGTCACGTGGGCAGAGACAGGAAGATGGGAGAGCTGACTTTGTTACATGAGGTCATCGGTCAGATTTGAGAGCATGATGTCATGGGTTCATGGTATGTGCTTTAGTTTGCTGAGCCACCGGAATGCCCAAGTCCCAGACTCGTGTGTGTGTGTGTGTGTGTGTGTGTGTGTGTGTGTGTGTGTGTGTGTGTGTGTGTGTGTGTGTGTGTGTGTGTGTGTGTGTGTGTGTGTGTGTGTGTGTGTGTGTGTGTGTGTGTGTGTGTGTGTGTGTGTGTGTGTGTGTGTGTGTGTGTGTGTGTCTGTGTCTGTGTCTGATAATGTGCCATGATTGCCACAAATACGACTCATTGGTGGGAAACGCTGGTATAAAAACTGCTGCAAACTGCCAGTGAGTTTAACCACTTAACATTGGGATTGTCATTGTCAGATGAGTTTTTTTTTAATTTTTATTTGATTAAATCTTCACGTCTCTGATATGTGCAGAAAAAGACACTGGTCAAAACAGTGACACTTAACGTTACTCTAGTTGTTTTCTGGATTAGAAAGATTCAGCATGGTCGAGGATAAAATCTCCTTTCTGATATTTTACAGCCATATGGTTTAGTAGATTTCTTTTTCATCGATTTTTGTTTTGAAATTAGCCATATTGCCTTACAAGAATCATGTATAATAATTATAAAATGATTGATCAGTAATTAAAAATGGAATATTATTGTTAGTGAAGATAAAGGTAGTCTCATTATCTTCACTTACAAGAAAGACTTAGTAAATGTAGCTTAGGTTTTTCTTGTCTGCAAAATATTCAAACCTTCATTTTTGAATCATTGTCAACACCTGATCCTCACGGCAGTTGTAAATATGAAATTGAGATAAACAGGAAAGGAATCAGACGGTGTGAAAGCATTGCCACTTGTAAGCGCAGCTCGCTCATGCAGCTGTAACACACGCTGCAGGCTTGACATCACAGAGCGAGAGCTGTGAGTTTCATTCCTACAGCAGACACTCACAATCCATCCAGAGACCTGTAGCACACAGCCAACCGGCTACCAACGCTACTCAGCTCCACTCGACTCAACTTTATTAATACAGCTCCTTTTCATACAAACTTGTAACCCCCAAATGCTCCACATAGCAGGATGAAAACGAACATCAGAGATGAAAATGTTCAAACTCAAATTCTGTTAGTTGGTGGTAGTAGTAGTACTCGTGGAGTATTCAGCTTGTCTTCTGTATCAAGCTTTCGAATGGAAATTTTAACCTTGCTTTTCATGGAATAATCTAATAATCTGTCAAAACATGTAATCTTGTGATCGTGATCACTCTGTCTCTTGGAGTTTATTATTTATTATTTCAGCCATGTCACTGTCCTTTCCTCTTTTCCCAGTTTTCCCTATGAAAAATAAAAGAAGTCATAGTTGTGTATGAAATAATTTTTTTTCCATTGAAAGCTTCCCATAGAGCACGCTGAGTCACGACCAAGACAGGTTATGAGCATCCAACTGTACGTGGCCCTGTTTCACATGTCAACACAAACACGTTTTCTTCTCTCTCTCTCTCAGGAGCTGGAGAGTCGGGAAAGAGCACCATAGTGAAACAGATGAGGATCCTACATGTCAACGGCTTCAATGCAGAGTAAGTAGGAAATTACGGATACAGGTAACTCAACATGCACATGTATCATGAGTAGGGTTCATGCAGGCTCTGTTGAGAGCACCAGATGATGCCTTTGTCCAGGCTAAATCTCAACCTCCTCACGGACGCCAAAGCATTGGCCACAGTACAGATCGATGACCTAACCAGCCGATGAACAGTTTGAAAAGATTGACTGTGAATCGAGACTTGATATTTGCATAATATGAATCTCAACATTACGTTTTTTTCTGCCACAAGCAGTGGCCAACAAGAATGGGTAATCCTCTACCGTATCGTTTTAAAAGACCACTTAACAAAAAGCGTAAAAAATACAAGCATAAAAACGCATGTATGTTTAACATGTACACCATGTTTTTATTATGTTGTTTATAGCTACAAAAAACTGCTGTACAACCAACTGTTGCTCCGTAACTGTGTCACCGGTCTGTCTTCCAACGTTTTCTGATAAACCGGGAACAGTTGGCATTGGATTCACCGTCAATCTGTTCTCCTTCATCAACAATGCAATCTCGGTTTTGAATTTTGTGAACCAGAGTTCCCTCGATTGCTGCGTTACAGGCAGTGGTGAACTTCAGGCCCGTTTCGCTCTCCTCCATCGAGCGATTACGCTCATCTAACAGCTGAAGTGCCCTCAGGGTCTCAGTGTTTCTTGTGATGCATAGGTCCCTGCAGGTTTTTGTGTTTCTCACCGTCGTTGTACTGCTGCAGAGTTTCAACCTTATACTGTGTGTGTTGTCCCGGTAACAAGTTTAGTGTTGCCTGCGATGGACGGGCCACCTTGCCCACAGCACACACACCACAGCATTCCCCTCCTACCGCAACCATGGGTACTGTCACTGTGTCTGCCACCGTGGTTGAAAGCGGTACTTTTTCTTCTTCACCGGCTCAGTCGGTCTCTCCCTGCCTGCACCTGTACTCTCCCCGCATCCCGCACTCATCATAAATCATGTCTGAGTCGGGACGTCTCATTGGCTAACCCTCTACAGCAGCCTCCTCCTAAACCTTAAAAAATAATCAGCTATACACTGCTTCATCTTTGGAACATGGCAATAGCTAAATTAACTGTTTTGCGTATTTCATTATCGGTGCACGTGTGCTGGTGGTGAAAGTGCAGGCGGGAGAGACCGACTGAGCAAGTGATGAATTAAAGGACTATTCTCAACCACAAAATTCTGACATTGAATTTTATTTCATCCAGAAATATCTGACTAATACAGGTGCATGTTTCATGACGCCTCATTTCACTGTGAGGTTGTAACAACAACATTATACTGATTTAGACATACATAAATATAACCTCTATCTAATCTGTAAGACTGATGTGATTAAAAACATCCAAGCTTCAAACATTGTTTCGTGGCATTTTAATTTGGTCAGTTTCACGAGTGGTGTACTCGCCCCTCAACTGATGACCACCCGACTGTTACTTCCTGGTAACACGTTGTGGTCGTGGGATGTTTCCCAGCTTCGAGCTAAGATGAATTTACCGTGTTAAACAATTAGCCTGCTTGCGATGGATTACGTGATGCTGACGTTCACAGAGGACACACCCGTTGTGACTTTGTTAAAAATGGCTTCTTCTCGAGGAGCCTGACATGAAACAGTCTGGTGCTTTTGTTTTTAAAAGACAATTTGGTTACTTTGTCAGAATGTCGTGCAGAAATGGACGTTTTGTCTCTGTAGAATAAAGCTTAGAGAGTTGAAATTACATATATGATATATGATGATGTTGGTGGGTCATCGGAGATGATGGGTTTATTGTTTTGGATAAAGATCACAATTTAGTGGGATCATCCCTGTGCGTTTGACTGGTATGACTGGGCCCAGTGGTTCAAATGATAGTAGAGGTATCAGACATTAAGCTTTATCTGGTCATGAACAACATCTTCCAATACGCTTATCCCATCTGAACGTTTCCGAAAAATCTGTGTTACGAGCCCTTTGTTGAAAAATACATTGTGTCACAGGGGCCAGCTTACTGAAATGCTTCCATGTGTTTGTCAAAATTTTTGCTGGACTATATATTGTTCAGGAGTACATTATACAGTAAAACTAGCACATGGAATCACATGTAGACATGTATCCTCTGCCACACAATGTGTTAAGTAGATAGTGCACTGCTTTCGCCTAATTTGGTCTGTTTTTGGTATCCTCTTTTCTTCAATGCTACAATTTAGACTAGAAACACAACTAGTCGTGTTTCTCGTGGATGATTACAATTCTGCTCCTGTCTTTTTTCGCCTCCTGCTTTCCACAAGGCGACTTGAATCGTGCGTGTTTCAGGAGAAAAAACTAAGTCTCGTCTGTGTGTTTGTTTCTGTATGTCAGTGACTTGGCATGTGTTGGTCTGGTGGTTTTGATGAGGATGGAAGCATCTTCGCAAGGCTATCATCACCTAAGGCCGACGAGAGCGTATGACCCAGCGCGTGACTCCGCAACACTGAACTGTGTGTGTGTTTGTGTGTGTGTGTGTTGGTGCGTGTGTGCGCTTTGTGGAGCTCGTAC
Source organism: Scophthalmus maximus (assembly GCF_022379125.1). Lineage (NCBI taxonomy): Eukaryota > Metazoa > Chordata > Actinopteri > Pleuronectiformes > Scophthalmidae > Scophthalmus > Scophthalmus maximus. Next base: position 16,413,270 of record NC_061517.1, on the reverse strand, counting down.
AGTTTTGTAAAAGCTGATTTTTGGGTCAGCCGTTAGGTCAATTATGAATTCACGTGCATGGACGCTGTAAACAAAAATGTGTTTAGAGTATTTAAGCAACACCTTGGTACCTCTTTTCAATATTTGCATAATAATGTAGAGCATAGGAAAAGGATCAGGGGTGACAGGCATATATATAATAATACATTTTTTTTAAACTAATCTAGGTCACTTGACCATCCATTACAACTTGATACCATATTGCCAATTAAATGTTAGCAAAAATTAATATTCAATGTGTAAATTTAGCACCATTAATCCAAAGGTCCTAATGCTCTCTTTCTTCCGCCATGCTTCTGTGTGGATGACATCAGCATCTCGGCAAATTCGTGTGACACAAATATTCTGATTGTTCCGACACCACGTGAATGCTCTATAGGGTTTAGAGTTGGGAAACTAGCGGTTATGTTTAGGGGCCGTCTCCAGGAACGGAATCCTAAAAGTGATCTGTGACAACTCAGTCTGATTTGTGACAAACATGTACGGCTCCTTTGCTTTGTTATGTATTGTTAACCAGAATACGTCCACATAGGTTGCTCCATATGTAATCGTGTGTGCGCAAATGTCAGACCGGAACAACAGACTTGCAGGCCAGTTGCTCATGGGTCTTCACATGACAAGCATAGTAATATGTTTTAATGAGCCTGGATCCTGAGGCAGCACATACATTTACAGATCCGGGCCTGAAAGAGTTCAGTAATGTCTGTGATGAAAGAATTGGGGTAAATGGATTGAGTGTTGCAGTAACCTAAAGGTCAGAGTAATTGGCTTGTGACCGGAAGACTGCTGGTTCCAGTTGCCGGCCTGATTTGGAAAAAAAGGAGTTAATGACTGACTCAGCTCTCTCTGTTCGTTCAGCAACTACGACCCGACTACGAGCCTACGAGCTCCTCTTAGACGAGGCATGTAACTGCCATCGTTATTACTGGAGCTGCTACGTGGTCAACAGCTGAAGTTTAAACTTTAAAAAAACAACAACTGATAAACCCAAATGCTCTGATGAAAAATTCAGACTTTTTCACAGACCAATGAGACTCATTGGCTAAAACAATGAGCTATATCGAGAGGATGTGCTGTTGGGTGATGACTCTCTACGGGGGAGCCACCCACTTTCATTTAAAAGTTGGTTTTTTTTCATCCTTGTCAATATTAAGATATTGCCCGTAGCTGCTTCAAGTTTCAAGTTAATGTTTGCTGAACTAGCTGCTCCAAATCTTTTTCCGAGTTTTATATCATTGAAAATTTCCTTATTCAGTGGGTAAGTAATTTGAACCCGTCAACCTGATTTAAACTAACAAATCACAAAAATCAAGGGCAAAATAGAAACCTTAAAATCATAAAGCTGAAAACACGATGACATCAACTTCAACAGGATAAGGTAGATGCCAGCTATCAATGAGGGCCTTTGCTGATTGGACGCACTCCTACAGCGCATGTCCTTCTGTAGTGGGCTAAACTACTTCTCTCTGTTCGGTACTGGAACTTACTAACTATGGTCGAAACAGAACTCACGGATGGAGTCACAAATCAGAGGTGAAGCAGCCGGTCTTTGAACAAGTGGTGTTTATTTCACAAAATAGGATACAAACACCATGAGTTACCCTGTCTACCCGGTAGACTGAAATACACATTCTGATCATCCAGTTTATATACTTTTGGTTCAGGGGTTTTCCTCGCCCCTGGACCTCTTACCAAACATTGTGATTGGTTTGACATTCCACTATTACCTTTCTAATTATAGACATACCCGTGTCTTGACCATTAGTGGTTGTATTTTTAAAAAGCCTATAGACGCCACACCCAGCCCCCTCCCTTTCCTTGGGGCTTGTTGTGACGTGGGCAATACTTTATTAACATAATTTTACATGAACATGTTGCATTCCTAATATCATTGCCTATACATGGCCAGATTTCCTCATGCGGTCCCTTGTAGTTTTTCAACCTAAACATAGGTATGCCTTCACATGCAGTTTTCTTTTTAGCTTCAAGCATATGGTGAGCACATTCCAACATACGACTGTCGCCTGTTCGACTGCAGATGGGACATGTAAAACCATCCCAACCCGTGTTCACAACATTCCAGAAATCATACAGAGATCATACTCAACACTTCCTGATAAAAAAAGATTGACTGGGGTCCGTCCAATCCGTCCTACAATCCTTATCGATAGCAGGTATCTGCCTTTTCTGGTAGAAGTTAATGTCTTTGTGTTTTCCGCATTGTGGTTGTGGTTTATGTTTTGAAGTTGTGCTTTGCGATTTCAGGGTTTCCCCCTACCTTCATAACACTTGTAGCAAAATGGCTAAACGGAATGAACAGGGGAAAAAACTGCTGAGTTTTCTTTTTAACTTTCGGTTTTTATTCACCACAGCGTATGTGTAGACAAATTTAACCGTAACAAGTTTGTTGTGTCACGTCTTCCTGTCTCCTCCCCCTCTCTCGAACAACACATAGGTATGCACTCATCATCTCAAGACTGGAGAATGCGCGCACACACACACACACACACACACACACACACACACACACACACACACGACCATGTGATTTTTAATGACTGTCAGGTTGAAAACGTAAACAAGGCCTTCTCAATCTCCCCCCTAACCCAATCAACTCTGTCCTACCCCCCTTTTCTCTTGTTCTCTCTTGTTTCCTGGTACACCGTGAGTGACCTCCATTTGTCAATGAGTAGTACACAAACAATATTCAAGTCTTATGTGTATTTTTCAGCCCGATGCATGGAATTATTTGTGTGCTAATATGACAACCCACTGTAGTTTAATGCTGGACCGTCGCACAGCCCGAGACTACGTCAAACTCGCTATAGTTTTTACTTTCTTCGCCTGTAGGGGGGCAACATTGACATGTTTGCGTCTGCATGTCTACTGAAATTACTTACGAGCATTTTGGCCTTACGAGAAATAGCCATATTTGGAGGCGGGGGGCTGGGCCTGACTGAGCTTGCCAACTGCACGTCCACCTACACTTGTTACCTGCACCCATTGGACAATACTACCCGTCAATCACACGGTATCCACGCCCCGATGCATACAGAGCTTTATCGTCCATTTTACTCTCAATAGGACCACAACTTACCAAATTAAACCTTGTACTGTATTGAAGAAGACTTGCATCTGACCGATACCATAAACTCCTAAAACTAAAATGTTAACTGACATTATAAATCGAGTGAGGAGTAGAGTCATTTTCTCATTAACTGACTTAATTCTGCAACCAGTGGAGTCGCCCTCTGCTGGTCTGCAGAATTTCAGGTTCTGGGCACTTCACCATTGGCTTCACTTTCCGGTGGAGTCCAACTGGTCCGACGGTAACAAAGCAGCTCCCCCTTGAGGGGAATCTACAGCCTGTCAAATGTAAGCAAGATTGTTGGTGATTTAGAAACCACTTCCATTCTGGTGCTTTACTTCAAAGAATATCACAATGCAACATGCAGCTCTAACCTACACCCCTACATGAGAGACCCCCCCCCCCCCCCCCCCCCCCCCCCCAAAATGCATTTTCATGTTTGGTGACGTCCTGGAAGAATTGTGAACATTTTCTCTTTGGTAATCAAATGGATAAGCTTGGAAAATCGCACTGGTCTGAAGAAATCGGAAACCAAGCTATAAGATTGTCAGTGGCCCCTCAGTTATCCGCTGATCGTCTACATTTCTGCATCGATCTGGAACAGTGCGACAGTGTCCCTCGTGAAAAAAGTAAAACTGGCACAGAGCGAAGAGGCCCATCTCGCCCTTTGTCACTGACATAGAACTATTGTCAACACAAAGCACTGTTGTCCTTGCAGGCTCAAGGTGGCGGATAGTCTAACTGGTCCTCTGGTTGCATTTCATGAGAAACATTTCTGTCACAGGGAGACCAAACGTCTTGTACAAACGTCTGTCCTCCACAGCAGACAGACATAATTCCTCGTCCACGTGTGCCAACGAAGGTCTGTTTTTTCCGCTCCCACAATCAAAAACAAACTTAATGCAGTGCACTTCAATACATCGTCGTGGTAACATGGAACTTCTTCCCTGTGCTTTTTTTACCTGACTAAAACAATACTTGCTTGCTAAATTAAACTCTTGTGTCCAATAGAAGAGGAGCAGTGCTGTAGTAGTGATGTTGTAGGTGGATTGTATTTATGGTGGCCCTTTGCCTGATTTTAGTTTCCGTGTTTTGTCCTAACAATTATAAATCAGATTGAGAATGATGAGTGCAAGTGACAACATTTCATGCACTGTAATTGATCAGAAAGTTCCTATCTATATATTCAGCAATAACTGTGTTTTGAATCATGTTGTAAAGTGTGTTTGTATTACTCACTGCATTCAGATTGTTATTCTTCTCACTTCTGATGAACTGGTCAGTTTTAATTTGATGCAATATTTTGTAGGTTTTTTTTTCACCAGTTACTGCATGATAGTGCAGTTGGACAATTAGGCTGCAATTAAATTATCATTAGATATTTATTATATCCAGAACAGTGATGTTTTCACACTTTACACGAAAGCTTCTACGTAGTAGTTTGATACTGCACGTACAGCGGAGATATAACACCACGTGAAGGTAATAAATTACAGGGTCACTCCACAGATTTAACACACGAAGAGCAGTTTACTTATCACTTGGCGTATTATTAGACTGTTGAACGCAGTTGTATAATGTGCTTTGTGGCTCTGGAGAAGCTTTAGACTAGCATTTGACAAACATAACCTTGGTGATGTCCTCGGGGGCATCATGGCTTAAGCTTGAGACTAAGAGCATGTGTTGATAAACTGTCCGTGTGTATTTGGGACGGAGGCACAGAGGGTCAAATGAAATATGTTATTTAGTTTGCATTATGGAAAATGTAGCATTTCTTCAAAACATCATTACGGCAAATAAAATCCTTGAAAGGGAGCTTTTAGGTGTGCGGATCTTTTTCAAAACCTTGGAGCTTGATTTCAACAGTTTTTTAATCTGCCTCTTCACTTAAGGATGTTTGAAACTAAATCTGGCTTAAGTGAGAAGTGTGTGTCAAGGAACCATCTCCGATGGATTCTCACCTTCAGTCTGAAGCCACTCTTACAGCCGTGAGTTTCTCCTGCACAGCAGTGAAACCCAACACGATCGTCAGTGACTGAACCTTTCTGTTTGTTTCAGAGAGAAGAAGCAGAAAATTCAGGACATCAAGAATAATATTAAAGAGGCTATTGAGGTAAGTGGCTGTGTAGATTTAAACAATCAATTACCTTCAGACAATTCTGCAAGCACTCCTGTTTTTAATTTGTTGGAAAAAAATAGATCTTATTCCTGTTCTGTTTGGGTTTGTGTGTTTGTGACAGACCATAGTAACAGCTATGAGCCACCTGACGCCACCAGTGCAGTTGGCGTGCCCAAAGAACCAGTACCGGATCGAATACATCCTCAACCTCGTCAACCAGAAGGACTTTGAGTTTCCATCTGTGAGTAGTGCAGCATCAGACTCTGCACACACGACCTCGGATATATGATTATCTTCACAACAGTTTTAAAGGGGAATTTCTTTTTTTATTGTATGTGTCTTATTTTTGCAGCTTTAACCACCATACCGGTTGCTAAGGTGACAGTGCTTTCCTAACCTTCATTATTGTTGGGAGACTTTTTAAATTGTATAGTGCGCATAATGGTTAAGATTCTGATTTCAGAGCCTTTGCTGCCATAATAGATAACACAACAAAACTTTTGACTTGCCTGTCAAGGGACCTGACGTTTCGACTTCATACTTGCCATCAGTTTTGAACTCTTACACATTAGACAGTAGTTGTTTAAACACACTGAGCCAGCTGCTTGTGTTTCAGTTGGTGACAGTAGGTAATTGTCCCAATATCCCAGGTGTCAATCCCTCGACACACTGAGCTTCACTAATGACCTGATGGGAAACTGTCTGTCCGTGTGGGTTTGCTATTCCCATAAGGGATCTCCCATTAACTAATTGTCCAAGAGACAAAACCTCAAAAGTCGTAACTATTTATGCACAGCCACCTGTGGGGCCCACCTTAATTCACTTTTCAATTCACTTGGGCTCACATTTGAATAGAAGCTGCAGTGTATCATCTACCAATGGGAAATCATTTAATTTTAACATCCTGCCACCGTCGTTATGAGGCGTCTGTCTGTCGGTCTGTCTGTCGGCAGTTGTCCAGTCTTGCTATCACAGTCTTTTTCAGTTGATGATATATATATATATATATATGTTTAAAAATTTAAACCTGAGATTCACACTCCTCATAAGAAATCGATTTTCATAATTGTCCAAAATAAAAGAACTGTCAAAAATGGCTGGTATGTATAAGTCTGATAAACCCTGGTGCTGTACTGAGCAGCAATGTACAGCTTTTAGGTATAAGTATTAAAATGAGCTAACGCATGTAAAAACACAGGCATGGTCCTTTAATACAGCAAGTCACAGAGTTCATATTTATATTCATATTTATACAGCAAGTCACAGAGTTCATATTTATATTTACAGCGGTATAAAAGCAGAGTATTTTGACTTGCCTGCTTACTAATGGCTTCATTGGAGTAACAAGCTCATTAGCGCAAATGCCTGTGTTTTAATGTTCGATGGTGATTATGGAGGCAGCTAAAGTGTCTCTTGTTTCTTTCCACTAACTAGTTCCCACACATCAGCACCACCGAAGTATCCACGAGCAACACACTTGTTGCTCACCAGCTCCACTGGCTCTGTTTTAAGCAGATGCTGCAATCCCATCCTCCTTGTGAGGACTGACGATGTCAGAGGTTTGCGTAGACGCCCGGTTCGATGGCTTCACTGTTGTAAAGTGACTGTTACCGGAGAGAGAAGAGAGAGAGACTGATAGAGAAAGTGACGAAGGCAGGGAGGGAAAGGAGGGACAGAGGAAGCATCACATCAAGAAAGGAGGAGTGAGGTTTTTATTTATTTATATTTTCTGAAAGCACATGACCGATTATTAAAAGAGTGCTCTGAACACATGATAAGTTTGCTGTCATGGAAAACTACAGGATAAGAAGATTAATAAAAAAACATGTTACGGACGATTTCTGTCACTAACAGGCCGTAAAGCCACAGATTATACATTTATTGGCAAGTCAGAAGTTTAACCATATTAGCTCAACTTCCAATTTAGAAATGAAACGGGGGAATTTTTGAAATTACTAAACAAATGGTGCATAGTGAAGTTACTGTCATGGTTCAACTTTGACCCACAGGACGAGAGAATACACACTGTAAGACGGAGGCTGGGGCGGAAACGCTTTGAAAAAACATTTATAAAAAGATACTTTTGGAAAATAACACTTTTTTTTTTTTTAACTAACATTTTATTAAGATAGAGGGCAGCAATACTGTATATGTCACCTTATAAATATATTTATTTATTTACTGACATTGGCACGAAGCCCGAGTGATTTATAGTTAATACGCAAACAACCATTTTACTCAGTGACCAAGACACATCAGCTGCTATAGGAATCATAGTGAGTCTTCACATTCTTCAGCAGCTGAATAACCCTGCGACCACCGGGAATCTCACCCACGGCTGGTGGGAAGCAATTATTTGTTTACGGTTGCTGTTTGGCTTCACTTGTTTGGTTGGTTGACTTGTTTATGACAAGCATGGCATAGTTTCCAAGTTGTGAAACAGGATGGTAAAATGTTTTTCGGCCTTTCACCGGGATCCGCCCGGCAGAGAGAGGGGACATCGAGTGTGTGTGAGAAGAGAGAGGTGTGTGTTGATTGGCATCAAAGAGCAAGTCATCAGTTAGTCATGATTGCCACATTGCTGATTTATATGGTTGTCTTTTGCTGTCTCTCCATCTTCATATCAACATACCTGATACTTGGTTTAAAGGCCACATCTCTATTGATCTATAATGATAAAACACAAAGACAAAGCCAAAAATTCCCATAATTGAGAAACTGGCTCTTTTTTTCTTTTTTTGCCATTTACTTGATAAATGACCAAAATGCTTGATCAGTTATGAAAGAACTCCCGATCATTTTATGGATTAATACAACCAATCATTTCAGCACCACCTGGGATTTCCCTGAACGTACTTATGAAAGTTCAGGGTTATTTTGATTTAAATACTGCAAGGTAGGACACCCACAATGGGTAGGACACCCATTGTTCAGACAATACGAATAGAGCAAGAAGTCTAAGAGTCCGTCTATAGTGACTGTGTATAGTGAGCTGCGTCTCTTTCAGCCCACCACTATTTACCCGTACGGACATATACAGGCATCGTCTGGGCACAACGTACGCTGCATGTGGTGTCAACAGAACTTCTGTGTGCCTTGTTTCCTCAGACATGCACAACGGACGACAGACATCACTGTAAATAATACAGAACATCTCTTTGTTGGAAAGATTTCCTTCTTTGATTCAATAGATCAACTGTTAGCTGATGGTGTTAAGCAAAGGTGTGTGTGTGTGTGTGTGTGTGTGTGTGTGTGTGTGTGTGTGTGTGTGTGTGTGTGTGTGTGTGTGTGTGTGTGTGTGTGTGTGTGTGTGTGTGTGTGTGTGTGTGTGTGTGTGTGTGTGTGTGTGTGTGTGTGTGTGTTGGCATGCGTGCACGCGCTGTGAATTCATCTTAAAGCTACAGTGTGTAACATTTAGGTGAACTTATTCACAGAAATTGAATATATTGTCCATAACTATGTATTCATATATCTATAATCACCCACAGCAGAAAAGTACAAAAATTACACACTGTAGCTTTAAACAAGTGTCTGAGCAGTGCATCGGGTGTCATCTTGCTGAAACACCAGTAAACAAAATATGACACTGTCCTTCAAGTTTCCCCGGCCCAGGCTCTGCCTTCCTTTCTTTAACGTTTTCTCTTTGTGTCCCCGTTTTCTCCGCAGGTGTTTTACGACCATGCGAAGACGCTGTGGCAGGATGAGGGGGTCAGGGCGTGCTACGAGAGATCCAACGAGTACCAGCTAATCGACTGTGCTCAGTAGTAAGTTAATTACACGCCAGTCCTTAATGAGCTGCTTTCAGACACATGCACTGGAAGTCCGCACATTTTCCTGACACTTCCTGGGCGGGGGCTGTGTGTGTCAATGATTGTTTGTTTTTCCCCAATATGTGAGCAACACTCCTCTTTCCTCACGCTAAAATATTTTTTTCTCACAGGCCTCGTTGTAATAGATTTACAGACCAACAACAGAACGTTTAGTGGCAAAATGTACTGTTTTGGTTCACACTGCCAGATCACAAGTGAACCGGGCTTGGGGCATCCTGGGCCCCCCTGCTCTGTTTGTGGAGACTCGACCACTGTTAGTAGTAAGAAAGGTGCTGGATAAGATTTGGCTCCTCAGTAACATCTAGTGGCAACCACTTGTCCCCATGAAGTAATGTACCTCACACATGTGATTTCTTTCTCGACGTGCACCTGGCAAATGATATTTTACTCTGGCATAAAGTGAAAATGGACACAGCTGAAGTGGGAACGTTTCCTCTGTGTATTTCTTTCTGTATAAACTCACAGACGACTATTAAGTCAATGCACGGATAGCACCAACATTAACAATGCCCTTGCTTCCCCTAATACTAATCTATTGCTCAGCAGGCCGAGCATGTAACTTTCTATTGGTAGGAATCTGTGCGAGCAGATAATCTGGACCAAACCAGCTGAGGCAACACACAGCTCAGATTTAACTACGGCTAACAGTCTAATGTCCACTTATGATTTTTTTAATGCAAAGGCAGGTAAAAATGAAAAAAAGAAATTGCAGTGAAACATTTTTTTTATGTAACGAGAGCAGTTCGCTGTGTTTGGGAGCAAACATGGCCGAGGCTGAGTCATCCGCAGATCAGTGGATGTTTAAAGGAGCAGGAGGAGGAGGGGTGGTGGTGCGTGCAGCAGGATACCATCACTGCTCCCCTGTAGACTGTGAGAATTTACTATTAGAATATCCCTCTCGGTGAATATAACCAACATTAGATTAAGCACTTTCGGTTGGTTTTGGTCTTTTTAAAAGTTAACATCAGGAGAATCTCCCCCCCCTCGTCCGTCCCCCCTCAGGCGGTTGAGATGGTACAGTCCTGTGTCTTGTTCCCTCCCTCTTCTTGCTTTCACATCCAGCACAAAAACACAAACTCATACTGCACTTGCTTTCTTTTTATCCTCCTCCTGCCTTCCCTTTTCTCCATCCCCATCTGTCTGTCTGTCTGTCTGTCTTCTTCTTTTCTGGAGCTACTCCAGCCGCACTAGATTGGGAGCTGATAGACTATTAATAGCTCCTGTGGTTGGGTCTCCATGGTAACCATGCTGTGGGCCAGGGCGCTGGGGAGCTATTTTTGAAATCTGCTCTGTAATGTCAGACAGACGCCACTATGCTTTCATTCTCTCTCTCTTTCTTTTTTCCCCCTCCTTCACATTCACTCCATGTCCACTCTAGTCTATGCACGTGTATTTTTCTTCTGACCATATGTATTATTTGCACTTTCAGAATACACCGTTTTTGCCAAATACGCCCCGATGTCCTCTTACTGTTCTGAGATGAGAAGTTCACACTGCTCATTTCCTTACCTAGATCACATGGGATGCCAAAGGGGATTTAGTGTTAGTGGATGATGCAAACTGTCGGACTAATCAATGATCAAATCAGCTCCGAGCCACCTCGGAAGTTTCTCGCTCTAACTGGCTCCAAATTGTCACTGGCTTAAACAATTTAACCTCGAATATCCAGAAATGATGTCATCAAAAGACGATGACGAGATGGCAGTAACATGATTATTTGGACCAATCTGAGGTGAAATAGGAAATGGAGCCAATGTTGGAAGGAGTGACTTTTCCCAGACAAATTTTTATTTTTGCTTTAATTACATTTTTATCTTTGACAGGGCTTTAAAGGGGGTTTTGGTTGAGGAGAGCTTGATTTCCTGAAACTTCACATTCTCAGTACTTGTACACAAGTGAATAAAGTTGCTAGAGTGGGATTCTTGGTCAAGATTATTCCGTGCCTTTGGTGTCCAGATTACTTCTGGCTATGTTTTATTTACTGGCACACTTGCTGCTGCATTTTGACATACTGGACGAGTGCCTCTGTGTTTTCCCTGGCTATTGACGGAGCAGGGAGGACACCTTCGCCTTCAAGGTCGCCCGCTGGGCAAAACATAGGCCCTGTTCAGACCTGGTATTAACTTCTGTCTCCAATCACAAGTGTTCAGCTCTTAGTTGGTTTCAATGGTGAATTTCAGTCACATTGTAAAGGACTTTACACAACTTTTTGTACTAGTGTGATATGTCTACATCCACACTAATAACGCATCACGCATCTTCCTTTCGCCATTGCTGTTCCTCATTTGTTGCATTGTCTGCAACTAAGCATCCAACTGCAGAGTAGACAGTCTGACGTCACACACGTGACTAGTTAGTATGGTCGGAGGTTATCATATAAGATGAGATATTCCTAAATTCGTCCCACAACGGGGATATTTGTGATACTGAACTAAAGTGCTCCTCTGTATGGAGAGGGTTTTCGGATTAGAAAGCCAATTTAAAGATGAAAATGTATTAATGTAGATGAGCCTATGAGGGAAAAAAGCTGCTGTATTTCATATACGCTATCCCAGTTGAGGTGTTGAATGTATGTGTGAATGATCTTTGTATTAAAACTTGAATTAAAACATACGTAATGAATTGTGTTCTTTGCAGAGAAGTGCACAGTTATGTTTCCAGCACAAACTTGTAACTCTTGCTGTTTGTTTTGTTACTGACTGTGGAGCACATCCCTTCAAGTCCTCACCAATATTCACTATTGAATCAGCAATTTTGTCCCAGTTACTGTTCCTCACTTTGTCGTGTTTTTTCTCCTCTCTCTCTTCAGCTTTCTAGACAAGATTGACATTGTGAAACAGAGTGACTACACTCCATCAGATCAGGTGGGGATCTGATGCCACCACAACGTTAATATAACTCACTCCTCATTATACATATATATCTGCCTTTTCCATAGAGCAATTTCAGTTGTCTGAAGTTGTGTAAATAGCGTGCAGCCATTTTTTAGAGTAAAATGGACTAGAGGTGGATTTTGATCTGTGTTGTGCATTTGTCTTTTAGTCCTTGAGTAGGGCAGCATTGCCTCTTAATACTGTTATTTTCCTATTCAAATTTGACATGATTGTCCAAACTGTCAAAGATAAATTTCATGTTTTCTTTTTCTTTTTACCCAAACTGCCCTGTGCAAGTCTAGAAATGGAGGAGGAAAATAAAAACCCTTCGTGTCCCAGTTTCTCCAAGTTTTTCACCCTGATCTGTAAAACAAGTTCAGGACACAGAATTAATTTGTGAAGTGTAATTCTTGCTTAAAATTTTTCAGCGTAAACATTCAAAATCCTGTCAAATGTCTTTATGATCTGAGCTTGCTTTTATCACAATTTCTTTTCTTTCTTTTTTCCAACAGGATTTGCTGCGCTGCAGAGTACTGACTTCAGGAATCTTCGAAACAAGATTCCAAGTGGACAAAGTTAATTTCCAGTAAGTAAAAAAACATTAACAAGGGCTGTGAAATGGCAAATCAGTCAAATCAGATTTGGCTCTTCAACACGAATATGCAACGTTTCGTTCGTTCTTTCAATAGAGATTATCAAGGACAGTTTTATTGAACCGCAGAGTTATTAAATGATGTTGACCTAATATGTTAAACAAGCAAATTTAGCCCTCCTTGCTTATTTACGGTAACTACGCTGACGACAGAGACTGTATCATATTAAATCTAATATTTAACATTCAGGGGCAGCCGTAGCAGTATGATGATTTCTTGCCAAACTGACTCGGTATTAAAAATCTAATGTGACAGCAAATGTAAACAAATGACCCAACTTTCCAGTTTCTCCACACAATTGCGGTATTTCACCTGTTGACATTCACGTCTTGTTTGATTAACGCAGCATGTTCGATGTTGGGGGTCAAAGGGACGAACGCCGGAAATGGATCCAATGCTTTAACGGTAACTTCCGTTTATTTCTGCTTCCCCTCACTGCACATGTATCTTTGTCCCTCGCTGTGGCTGAAGTGTCTCTGCGTCTCTCTCCCTCTGTCGACTCCCGTCAGATGTAACGGCCATCATCTTTGTGGTGGCAAGTAGCAGTTACAACATGGTGATCAGAGAGGACAATCAGACCAACCGATTACAGGAGGCACTCAACCTCTTCAAGAACATCTGGAACAACAGGTAAAGAAGTGGGGCAGGCGCTGACGTGTTGTTCTTCTGAAGGAAACAGAAACGACAGGCCAACCTCAGAGGAGTGTTTTTAAAATGATAAGGAACTCTATTTTTAGACGCACAATCAGAAAAGCCTTCCAGACTATCAATTTAAGGTTGTTGGGTTTTTTTGCTCTTTGCAAAAGCAGACAGATAATGGTGATCGACCAAAACAAGCTCAGTGTCAAGGCTGCTCAACATTTTAAGAACTTGCTTGCTTTTTCTCTTGAACCATTGCATAACCAAGTGCGGGGTTCCTTAGCAACAAACACAGCATAACACCAATCAAGGATAGATCATGTACTTTATTTACAAGTTCCAGGGGCGTGTAAGCAAATAAAAGTTGCAGAATGGTGGAAAATTACCAAGATCTCTGGCAGCGTGTCTCACATCGCTGCAGGCATGGTCCTGACAGAAAGTCAAAGTTTACTCAGTGGAAATGTTCTGATTTAATTCTCATATCTTACTTCGCGCAAATATTTGATCCTAATTTAGACTGTTTTGTCCTCCTCAGGTGGCTGCGTACCATTTCTGTCATCTTGTTCCTAAATAAGCAGGACCTGCTAGCAGAGAAAGTGCTGGCAGGGAAGTCCAAGATCGAGGAATACTTTCCCGAATTCGCTCGCTACACCACACCGGATGACGGTGAGCAGACGCACTTTGGTCCCATCCACTTTTATCCAGAGACGCTGACCTCATACGTGTGTTCATTCAGACAGGAACACGTGAATGTCACGGAGAAGTTAGTCAACAATAACACTTAAATAAAATAATAATATTAAACTTCTCCATATGATTCATATAGCACTTTTCATTGCAAAAAAATGCATCTCAAGGTGCTTTATGTGAAAAAGGAAAACAGAAGCTTAAAAAAATGATATATAAAAAAAATTAAAAACGATACAATAAAAGAAAAGACCCGGCTAAATCAATTGAAAATAAGAACATTAAGAAATACAGGTATATATAAATATATGCTGTAAGTGTAGTGACCATCCATCCAAATATCTGAGAGAGGCAGTGCATTCAGTGTCATTGACCACAAGAGGTCATCAGTGATACACACCTGTGAGGTCACCCCTGCTCACACACACACTCAACAACAGTGACATGTGACATAAGTTTTTCAGCTAATGTTTACCTGTCAACTAACAAATGCCTCCCAAAAAAGCAATTTGTCGTCCTTGTGGTTGTATGATCAATCGTTCTTGTTTGATCAGCCCCCACCTGACAGATTGTCATATGAGATTTGGTCTCATTAGTCTCGTTCTCCTCTCTCAGCAACACCGGAGCCTGGAGAAGATCCACGTGTCACAAGGGCAAAGTACTTCATCAGAGATGAATTCCTGGTAAGTGCCTCAACCTGCGTTTGTGCTTTATGTAAATTGAAGTATCCTAATAGTCTCCACTGTTCTTACTGTCAATAAATCATATAACACTAAAACCCATAATGAACTGATCCTACTGAGATTTATCAATATATTTTTGAGCTGTTTTTAAATATTTTAATTATGCTTTTTATGTGTTTTCTTACATCATGTCGTCATCATCATCATCTCAAAAATAAAAAATGCAGACACTTGCTGCTGCTGGAGGAAACAGTTTATATAGTTTAAAGTGAAACTGTCTTTTTTGATCAAATTTCATCTCCCTTGTCTACAGAGGATCAGCACGGCAAGCGGGGATGGGAGGCACTACTGTTACCCTCACTTCACCTGCGCTGTCGACACAGAAAACATCCGGCGCGTCTTCAACGACTGTCGAGACATCATCCAGCGGATGCACCTGCGACAGTACGAGCTGTTGTGATGGGAGAGGAAAGGGGTTCGCTCAAAAAAAACAAAACAGAGAAAGCGATCGGACTATGAGAAACCCAGAGCCTTGGGTCTCTGAACTCTCCTCTTCCACAGAAGTGTGTGAGCTCTTGTGAGGGAACAGGGGCCAAAACACACAGACACACACAAATACACAAACATTTACACACAAAAACAGACCCTGAACCCAGAACTTCCCCCGATGCAAACTCCTTACCTGCAATAGACAGATTTATGATGGCAGGGTTTGAGGGGCTAACACATAAAGAAACTTTGATCGCCATAAACCCTTCAGCCATACTCCCAGCTCCACCCAACGTCACTTACCGCCCCTGTTACCTTCACCTTTCCAAATGACTGCCCCAGTCTGGATTGTATTACCTGCAGTGAGGAGGGTTTCAGCTGCAGTTGAGATTGTACTTCAAGTCAGCATGAAAACAGAGAGATACTACTTCAGTACAGCTGGGAAAGAAATAACTGTTTAAGAACTGCAAATAGCGAATTCAAATGTATAACAGATCAGCTGAACACTGTATCTTACAACAAAACAAAAAAACAACGCAAGCACTGTGCTCAGGACTTTACTCAAACCGTGTTCACCAATCCTTCCTCTCACTTACAAACATCCACGAATCCAACCGCAGGATCTGCTTGCACACGGAAACGTATCGCATTCGCCGTTATTTGGAATGCACAGCAGCCGCGGCCGATCCGGAAATGTGCTGATCTGCTGACGGATTTTTCCAGCACAGTGCTTTGACATTAAACGGACTGAGTGACCGACTGCGCAGCCGAGCCTCAAGGAGCAGCATTAACACAGGCCACACGGACCGTGGGGGGTGTGTTGTGATCATCGGTCAGGCTGCAGGGTGGGGGGGGGGCAAGGGTTCACACACACGGGACAGAGCCGACTCCGATGTGAATTTCCCTGATGGGAGTCTGGACACGTTTGACAGCGACGATGGCGACGGCGGTCCCTCGACTCCTCCACAGCATTGTTTTTGCCACCAGACTTTGCCTTGTTGCTAGTGGAGCAAAAAACACGAGGGGGATATATTGAGTCAAAAAGAAAAAGGAAAAAAAAAAATGCCATCTTTTATGGAACTTAACAAACGGAGGGCAAAAAAAGCATCCTTCTACAGTACAGTACCATATTAGTTAAAGAGAACTCTCTCTCATCTCGTCATGATTGACCCTGTTTTACTGTCTCCACAGCTGTTTTTGTCTGTGTAGACTTTGTGCCATTGTGCCCTGTGCGCTCTTTCTTTGTCTTTATGCTCTCTGTCTCTGTCATACTCTCCTCTTTTCACCGCTGCTCTTTCTCCTCTGAGGACTTTAACCCGCGTCTCCATCTTCACATTTCTCTCCCCTCCACCACCTCCTCCTCATCTGCGTTTGCATCTTTCTGGCAGTGCTCTTTTGTTTTAAGAGAAAATAAAATGTAATAATCCTGGAGTATAAAAAGAAACAAGATGATAACAACAACAAACAGGACACTGTTTTCTTTTTTTACTCGTGGTCAAACGATCTGCTCGCCCCTCCCTGCCATTCCGCCATCTTTCCCCCCTCCTCCCCGACCTTTTGCTCCTTTGTCTGTCTGTCTTTACTTTACTGCTGAACTATTATTCTTGTACAGACTGTAAAATGTATTATTTTGTACAACTTTATTGAAAAAAAATTACTTTTAGAAGATCCCTGTGCCTTGATCACGACTGTACGTGTGTAATGAGCTAAAGTGGGTGTCATACTGCGCTGTATAGCTTGGCCAATCCTCTCCCTAACTCTCTCGCCACTTCCTTCTTTCTCTTTCTTTCTTTATCCCACTCTATCTCTCTCCTCTGTCCTCTCTCACTCTCTACTCGGGGATGGAGGACCACCATTGTTGTAGTTTTATTTCTCTTCCCCATCCCCCCATTCTCTTTATGATTTAAATGTCTATTTTTGGATCCATATACCCCAAAAAGATAAATATATGAAATGTATATGGGTTTTAAAAAAAAATGAGTATTTTATTAGAAGCAAATGAACCTTGACAAATTGTACACTTGATAGTGTGCGTATTGCTATAACTTAAATCCTTTCAACTGAAGTTGTGTTCAGGTTTCTTTTGTTTTCTTCCCATAACATCTACAAAGGACATTTTGAAGATTTTGAACGGTAAAGAGAAGATGAATGATGCAAAACGTTACTTGTAATTACACGAATCATATTCTTTTGCAAAAAAAAAAAAGGCCAAAACTAAATCTGAAAGGGAAAAGAAAGGATTTCTGATTTATTTTCTGATAAGGGGAGGAGGAGGGTCCTCCTTCTTAGCCTTGCACAGCAGAGCTGTCCTGTACAGTGTTAGCATCTCTCTCATTTCAGTGCCCAAGTCTTCATTTAATGTGTACATCAAATATGGGTCGTTACTTTCTGGACAGGAACTCTAAGAAATAAAGTTTTTTGTTTTTGTTGCCGACAGCAACAGGTCCGTCATTACACTTAAAAAACACACTCTGACACAGGTTACACTACTCTCTACTGTCTTACATAAGCCGTTTGGCCTTCGTATCCCTAAATTTTCACCAGCCTAAAGGGTTGTTATAGATATATGCCAGAGGAAGTTGAAGTTTCCTGTTCGTTGACCAGTCATTTCCTCTTCAAATACACAGAGCCTGTATTTACTGGGACGACCATGAAGGTTGTAGAGTCGGTTGGGGGCAGGGGGGGCTCTGGGTTTGATGTGGAAATGAATTTACCAACCCCAACCAGTTCTGGAAAGCCAGCTTTATTCTACAACATACAACTGATGTTTTTTCAGTGCCACAGTTCACATTCTTTGTATGGAACCAAACATGTTTCAAATCCAAAGAACTTTATAATTTCTGTTGGAGATTACACAATTTCCAAAGATGTCAAATATGTTGGGCCCTATTTGGGGGAAATATGTATAAAAGCAACTAGAACACTTACATTTGACTGAATAGTGCAGCCATAAAATAAAATCCTAAAAAAACCCAGATGGATTTCCCCCCTAAACAACGAACACGTCTTCCCTGAAGAGCTGGAACAAGCAGATGAACTCTCTCGATGTGATACTGCTGATGTGGAAACGCATAATATTCCCAGGCTTGAAGCTACTTTGAGGGAAAAGTTCAGGTCAAGAGCAGTTTTACCCAAAATAGAATTGTGTCAATGACTCACTCAAACCCCATGGACGGTTTTCCTCTGGACCACCAAACTTACACAGAAAGTTAGTGCCTAGTTGTATCTCTCAAGGTTTAATTTAACCTCTTTTCATAGTGTTTACACATGCTACTCTGTCCCAAGATTTCTCCAGACAGCCCAAGTGGTTTATAGCCACAAGGCGTCCAACAACCTAACATTTTTTAAATGTCCTGTTCGATGCTTTTGAGTGATGACATGACTTCGCTACCAACAGACTGGGAGGCAGTTGAGATGGAGCTAATTTACTCAGGGATTGGTCGTCCTACCAAATTCAGTTTAGTATTAGCCGATTGGAGGTGAGTAGAAAACGAATGTCGCTTTTCCTGAGTATTGCTGCTGCAAGTACTGTAGGCTATGCAGGAACAGGCCTTAAGGCAAGACCATGAAGAAGACATCTGTGGAGGGAAAGATGAGCTGTGACCAATCGTAGTTGACATCTATCTGTGTATTTAATGTAAATAAATGTAGATTTTAGCCCATTTACTCCTGACATAACATACCATGCATTTGGGCACTGATTTACCAACAAGACTGCTGGAGCTGTCAGCAGTGAAAACATTAAATAAGAAATTTCAGTCATATGTGAAAATTAATTCATTTTTACAGCTCAAAGGTCAAAACTGCTCTGGCGCCTGCATCTTTTCAAATGTGACATATAATATTTTCGCAGTTCTCCAACATCTTGGTGCTCAGACAAAAGAGGGACTCAGATAAGTAAACTTCACTGAACAACGATGGGAACTCTTTGACGTTTTCTGACGTTTTCCACTGAACAACCAATCCATTATCGAAGAAAATAATAGACAGGCCTATTGATAATGAGAATAAGAGTCATTATCCCATGATGGATAAACACTAGCTAGATTCTCCTACAGTTACATCGCGGAATATGAAGGACCCATCATACCTATTGTTGCACTTTACTGATGCTTATTTCTAACAACCCACCGTGACATCACCCATCGGTCTGTGAACTGCTGTTTTGAAAACATTTTGGCCAGTGCCATCTTGGTTTTTTGAAACCAGAAGTAACCATATTTGGAGGAATGGGGGTTGGGTCTTACTGGGAGCTTGTCCACTACACCGAGACCTGCAACCATGCAGATATTTAACAGTACTTGATGTAAATCACGCTGTATCCACGTCCCAGTGCATATACCCTGCTTTATTGTCTATTTTAATCTGTGTGGGACCATAATTTATGAAATGTATATCATGCTATATTGAAGAAGACTTGAAACTAGAGATAAACTACGCAAGGAAACGTTTACTAACGTTATAAATGAAGCGATTAGTAGAGTCTTTTTCTCCTAGATTTCCATGGAAACATACTTCTTTTTTTGCGACCAGTGGTGTCGCCATCTGCCGGCCATTGTGGAGAATACGGGTTTAGGCACTTCTCCAATGGCTTCGCTTTGCAGACCAGGATTTTTATATGCAGTCTATATCCTCTGTTGATCAACTTAGGTAACACCCAGTTAATACACAGTAGAGCTGGGGCTCTGGGGGCCCAGGAAGAAGATGTTGCTCTTCCCTGTGGGTGATCCACATCCGGCCTTGTTTACGGCCCTGGTCACTGATTATTTCATCCGTGTCTTACCTCCGTGTCCATCTTCTATCTGTGGGATTTAATTTGTCATCATTAACATTTATAAATATGAGTTTAATGATTCAAGATGTCGGATTCATTTGGGGTTTTTTAAACTTTAAGATTTTATTTTATTTTTTGCCCTCGCGAGAGCAACTGACGTCCCGCCTCGGCCACGGCACCGCGCTTCCCGTGACGTCACCCTTTTCCTTCCTTCCCGTCTCTGCCTCCGTTGCTAGCGCGGTTAGCATTAGCCTGTTAGCGCCCAGCAGCTGTCGGTGGCAGTCAGTCAGTCAGCGAGCCCGTCAGTCCGAGCGGTGGTGCATTTGTAATCCTGCCCCCTCCTCCTGTAGTAAAAAAAAAAAGAAAAAAGAACCAAACAAACAACAGTGGACGGCTGGGTTATTCCTTCGGAGGCCAGCTGCTTCACCTCTCCGGACTACCTGCGGTAAAACCACTGTTGTCCTCTCCATCGCGACAGGAAGAAGCCCCGGGACATGGCCAGACCAGAACAAGTCCTGGTGCTAGAGCCGCAACACGACCTGAAATTCAGAGGTAACGCCGGGGCGGAGGGGCCGGGCCGGGCCGGGGGGCTAGGCAGCTAACCTCGAAGCTGCCGATGACAGCCGGGTTCGTCCACTTCCGCGTGAGCCGCTCAACGTTTGACACGGCGCCCGCGTCTTGTCGTGTCGCCGTTTCGTGAAGTTAGCCGCGTCTCGCTGGCTGCGGTGCGCGGCGGAACAGGTGAGGCGACGCCGCGCGGCGACGCTAACCAGCTAGCATTGGGCTAACCTAGCTAGCGAGTCACACTGCTAGCTGTCATCGCAGCGTCAGGGCAGGCCCACCGTGCCATGTCTCCGATTCACTCGTTGGGTCGCCGCCTCTGTCCTGTAAAGCCCCGACAGCGGGCGAAACAACGCCGCGATGTGATCAGACTCTTGACACACGCAATGCGATCGCCGCTGTCATCAGCACCCGGCTGTCAGAGAAGCGACGTTTTCTACGATCAGGGTGTCGATGCTGAGCCCTAACACCGTGCTCATTTCACAATATCACGAGCTAGCCAGCTGCGACTGGAGGCTTGACAGTTCCCTCAGACTGTGCAGCCTGAATTCCTTAACAGATTTTCTATGTCCAGGCTCAGTGGGGTTTTTTATTCTTTTTAAATAAAGCCTGGGAAAATGGCTGTTTGCAGCTGCCTTCGGGTGTGATGCTGCTGGAGAAAGGGGTCGAGTGATGGCCGAGGATCAGTCAGGTATGGGCTGTTCACTGATTTGATCATTGCAGAGCCTAGACAGCAAAGGTGAGCCAGGAGAGGGTGCGGACCGCACAGACACACGTTGTGGCTGATGCAGCTGCAGAAATAACAGTGAGGCTGTTTATCTGACACAGATTTCCAAAGTCAAGGTTGAGTCGTCAGAGCGAGTTGAACATTCCTCGTCCAGAGCCGATAAACATGGTTACACGTTCAGTATGAACAAGAAGACATCGGCACTCGACACGTGTCGTTTTCTACAGCATCTTGTTTTTGTCCAAGGGCGGGGCATGAATAATAAAATGAGTGCTTGCACACTCTGCTCTTCTTGACACTGTTTTAATGTTTAATGTGCAGTGTTCATGGCAGACTTGAGACCCTGATAAACACTACTCACATATTAATCCTTCCATTCATTCACTACATGCAATATCTGTCTACCTTTGGGGGCCCCCGCAGTCTTGAACCCAAGCCGTGCTCACAAATGGTGAACGAATACCAGCTCTCAAACTACAAGACGGCTCTGCACATTGACACATGTGCTCCATAGTTACCGTGCTGCTTCTCTCTCCGTGTGTCCCCCTCAGGCCCGTTTACAGACGTCGTCACTGCCACTTTGAAGCTCGCCAACCCCACGGATAGAAATGTGTGTTTCAAAGTCAAGACAACCGCACCTCGCAGATACTGTGTGCGCCCCAACAGTGGCGTCATTGATGCTGGATCCTCCATCAATGTTTCTGGTTGGTAAACTTTTTTCCAAACCCACAGGGTGTAATTCACATCTCATTCAGACAGTTGTGTGATACTGATACAATCAGATAGCTGTTTATTTCATTTAGTGCTTAAATAATTTGATGATCTGTCACTGCATTTTGACAGTATGTCTAAATTAAGTCTAGTATTCCCACATTATTTATTTGTTCTCCTTGTAACGTTGATATTTGTAAGATTATTTTATGGTGGTAACCGTCACAACTCAGTGATGTAACATGGGACAATAAAATCCCAAGCAGTTTGGACTTATTAATTGCATTTTTAACATTTCTTTTGCTTTCATTTCTATCATTGAAATTAAATGTCTAAACAGAATTTCCCACATCGATTACTGCCAGAATCATTGTATTCTTCAATGACTAAATAAATTATCATTAAAGCAAAGAAATGGCAATTGCAGGAAGAGTAGTCGGTTCATGAGGAGAGAACCGGTCACACTGCAACCCAGATCATAAACCTGACTGACGTCTTTTCATTCACGGGTCGTGTAATGGTTGCTATGGAGAAATGCAGGAAGTTGGTCATTCTGTAATCTCCTGGCTCCACATTCTGTCATTGCTTTTGTCCACAGTTATGCTCCAGCCCTTTGACTATGACCCCAATGAAAAGAGTAAACACAAATTCATGGTGCAGTCCATGCTGGCTCCATACGAAATGACTGACATGGAAGGAGTTGTGAGTATCAGCACATAAAATATGATTTAAGAAAACATTTATATTCAGCAAAGGATATGTCATTGAATATGTGTGACTGTTGATTCTTTTTTCTTCTTCTTTAAATGACATCACCGCTGACCTTTTGTCTCTGATTTATTTTCTTGTTGAATCGCACTGGAGACATTTGTGTCTTTCAGAATTCGACTGTAGCTCCAGCTGAACCCTTCAATACTGCATACAGTTTACATCTGCCTTTATCATTGTGCAGAGGCTATTCTGAAAACATAAAATACACCTACCCGATGCTAAAGGATCCCTGTATACATTTTCACTGTACTTTCTTTCTGACCCTCTTCGTCTTGATTTTCATCATCCACAGTGGAAAGAGGCAAAGCCTGAAGAGCTGATGGATTCAAAGTTGAGATGTACATTTGAGATGCCTCTAGAAAATGACAAAACTGTAAGTCTTACCCTTCTCTTTGTAGGTAATTCTATTGTGCACTCAGGCATTAAGTGTGACTCGTGTAGATGCACAAAACATTTTCTCACATCTCCATCTGATCTACAAACCCAGAAACTTTCCATTTTGTATTTCACAGATTTGAAACAACTAATTTTAGGCCCATTTAATATGATGTTATAGAAGAAAATCAGATGGAAACACTCGTATTGCATGTGTCCTCAGAGTATTTCTTTTCTCAATCTCCTACCCATCAGCAGCACATCACTGTGTATCACCCATTACATATTTTATTTATTAATTTATGATTTATTTGTTTGTACTGTCATCTCACTCCTTGCTACGTCTCTGCATGTCTCTTCACCCCCTCCTCTCCCTTCTCTCACCCCATTCGCCCGCCCACACCCTCGCTCTCTCCACAGCATGAGAGTGAAAGCAACAAAACTATGTCTTCCTCTACCTCCTCTGTTAAGACTGAGCTCTCTGCACTGCCCAAGTCTTCCAGCGCCTCGCTGGATGACGGCGAGGTGAAGAAGATCATGGAAGAGTGCAAGCGGCTGCAGATGGAGGTGCAGAGGCTACGGGAAGAAAACAAACAGATCCGGGTGAGACACAAAAATTAACTAAAGAGACAATCTGTTTGCAGCTACGTGCACACCAAAACATTTAAGTTTAGAAAATTGTTGTGTTTTGTATGGACACTTCTGGAAACGAAGGCTTAGCCACCCACCCACTTCTCATCAGTGACGATTCATCTGCCTGTTGTGAATACGAGGATTTGCTTGACCTCACGTTCAGTAACAGTTTCAACTTGTTGTAGGTTCAAGCAAAAAAATCCCTGGTTTTACCTTTTGCCATTGCCCAAAGTTGTAGAAAGTCGGCACTGATACAGCTGACGCTTGTTGGGAGCCCTTCACTATCTGGTTGCATCCACTGCGTTGCGCTGAAGTCAGATATCAGTCCTGTACAGTCATGTGTATTTGAAAAAGATACAAGAATAAGGAGGGAATGTAATATTCAACTTTGTTAGTCATTCAAGGATTTTGCACACCAAGCCTTTATTTTCAGCTTTGTACCGTAGCCCTATATTCTGTATGAACGTCCACCAGGCTGCTGCTTTTAGTTCACAGTAACTATTAATAGGCCTCAGTCTTATATATGTTGTGTGATTAACGCTTAGTTGTTTTGAATGTATCTCTGACTGCTCTCCTTTCACTGCAGGAGGATGATGGGCTGCGGAAGAGAAAGGTGACTTCACTGGCCGCTCCTCACTCCTCCGCCATGGCGACCTCGGCTGTGAGGGACGAAGGCCTGAGCACCCGCATCCTGGCACTCTGTGTGCTGTTCTTTGTCATTGGAGTCATCATTGGCAAGCTGGCCCTGTAAGAAACACAGATGGACAGAGCACAGTGATGGACGGGCGGGCGGGCGGGCGGCGTGCTTGGGCGGACATGTGTCAATGACTGCAACGGGGATGTCTTCTGGGTTTATGTTGATTTCTCTCTTCTTCTTTTTTAACATTCGAGGCAATATCGTGACGGTGTGTCTGGATGGGAAATAATTTAATGTGTAAAAAGAAAAACGAAGGAAGGCGATCCCAAGTCAAACCATGGTTGTGAGCGTTTTTGTCACAGGTCTTGCCTTTTTCTTTTTATTTGTGAAATGATCTCTGATCTATCTCCTTCCGTCCACCCCTCCTTCCTAAATGGTCCTCCCCAACTTGCACAGATCACAGTTATTGGTGTGGAAGTAGCTTCATGCTGGCTGAATGTCTGAAGTCTTTCATTTATTCTTTCTAGATTCTGTAGATCCTCATCACTCACATTGTCCATGAGAATGATCTAACGCTCCTATGATAATCTCTCTCCCACTTATTACTGATAATCTGCAAGAAGTGAACACAAATAATCAGCGAAAGACTTCGATTCAGGCCGTGTATTGTCTTCTGAACAGTAGGTGGTAAAAATGTGAGCCAGTAGAAGCCGTGTGTGTGTGTGTGTGTGTGTGTGTGTGTGTGTGTGTGTGTGTGTGTGTGTGTGTGTGTGTGTGTGTGTGTGTGTGTGTGTGTGTGTGTGTGTGTGTGTGTGTGTGTGTGTGTGTGTGTGTGTGTGTGTGTGTGTGTGTGTGTGTGTGTGTGTGTGTGTGTGTGTCTTATTGATTTTGCCTCCTGCAGGAGGGATCAGGTGACTGTGTATGAGGAGACCACAAGTGGTAATATCACAGGCAGTTTTAGAACAAAGGATCTGAACAGATTTCCTGTACAACATAAAAATGGGGTTGTTTGATTAAAACCTTTAATGCAACCAAAAATAATTTATGCTGCAGTTATCTATTCAAGGGAAAAAAATTACCCAGTTACATCTTTCTTGATAATTTGAGTTTCTTCCGGTTGCCAGAGGAAAATCAACCCAATAAACCAGTGAATTTGTCATGTAAAACCAACATTTTTAGCAATTGTCGCTGCCTTTTGCCCATGGAGTATTGTATTTGTGTCCTCTTGTACGTCACATCGGTTGTTTGCTTTTTCCCCCCTTATATTCTCATGTAGTCACGATGCTTCTGTTGTTTATAATATCCAAATACACTATATTCAAGTGTCCACTCTGCAGCCTGCATGAAATGACCTGGGTTTATTCTGATTATTATTTTTGAGTGTTAAAATCATATCCGCAAAAGAAAAACAAAAAATACTGTCTTTAAAAAAAAAAGGGGACCATCTTGAGTCTGGGTTATCGGTCTGTGTGTGTGTGTTGTTTGATTTCAATCATCTTTTTTTGGGGTTGTGAGATAACTAAGACAACACAGCTGTATTATCTTGGTTATCACGTGACCATCTTAGCAAAATTGGTCGTTTCAAAAAAAAAAAAAAATCCTTTGTATTTTCCATTGCCTGAGGGAGCTCGGTGAGCAGAAGCGTGGGCTGCTGGGAGGATGACTGACCTGTGAATACACTACATATTATAAAAAGGAATAAAAAAAGACATCTACGCTTCAGACCACACATGCAGAGATACAGTCAAACCACAATGTAATCACACAGTAATTGGATACTCTTTTGTATGTACATAAAAATAAAAAATGACTTCAAATGATAACTGGCAAAGTTATTAACATACTGTAGTAAAGGAAGAAAACAAGTAAACAACCACCTTGGATCATGTAGCATCATAATGAATTAAACTACATAAACCCCCATCTGTGTTTCTGTGAAAAGTTTTCTCATTTAGTTGAAAAGTGGTTGTAAGGTGTGTGTGTGTGTGTTAAAAAGTTTGACAGTACAGCTAAAAAAAAAAAAAAAACGTGTAATGTCCAATTCTGCAGCACTGGACAGAGTTTATTATAATCATGTCACCAAACTCAGCTTAAAGAAATCAGATTTCTAACAACGTAAATTGAGATGATAGAAAGAGAGGCTCTTTGATCAGGTATGGATGGTTTTAAGATTATATTATACTGGTTGCTCTGTGGGAACTGCATGATACAGTGTTCTTTGAAGACTTCATAGGGACCTTGGACTAGGGAGTAAAAGTCAAGATATGTGTCCTCGGCTGCGTCAGTTTTTCCCTCAACCTCTGTTGCAAGTGACCCAACTTTAACTGCTGTTCTAAACAACTGAAGTACTTCTTACTGATTCCTTACAGGTATGTTTTAGTACTTTCACTATGTTTCCTCTCTGATTTAAATAAGAATTTGTGTCTGACATGTTTTCGTTCTTTTTTCCACGAGTGAATCCAAACTGAACTAGTCGAACCCTTTGTACCTAGTGTTCTATAAATGCAATTTATTATTATTATTATTATTATTACCTCTGGTCACACTAAGGTCAGTGATGAAAAACCAGGGGGCCAGGAAATTTCCGGAAATTACTTTACAATTGTAATGCTTCATATATATATTTTTTTTTTAGGTCAGAGAATAAGACATGAACACGGTCTCATTCATGTGTGCGAAACAGTTTATAGTATTTGAATCTGAAGAACTATGAACGTTAGTGAAATAGACAATTAAGTAAATCCATTATTCTTGATATGAGCATTCATAGTTTGCCCAGTAGGTGGAGACGTGATGGACGCAACAAGCTCCGCCCACGCGATGACGTCATCGGGCCTAATCCAGGAAGTAGAAAAACGTCAACAACCCTTTGAGGTTCAGACCAGGGCAAGAGGCAGTGTCGTGCGGCAGCGAGGCGGCCGAGCGTAATTCCCTCTGGTTTTTCTCGCACATCCGTTTGTTTTGTCGGTACGAAGCGTTGTTCCAGCATCCCAGACATGGCGTTGTTTGTGAAGTGGTTTGGAGTCGGAGGGAAAGGGGGAACGGGACCGAGCCCG
This sequence comes from Scophthalmus maximus, assembly GCF_022379125.1. Classification (NCBI taxonomy): domain Eukaryota; kingdom Metazoa; phylum Chordata; class Actinopteri; order Pleuronectiformes; family Scophthalmidae; genus Scophthalmus; species Scophthalmus maximus. The sequence goes on along the minus strand of NC_061517.1, from coordinate 16,385,925 downwards.
CAGGAGGCGATCCAGAAACTCCGAGAGACGGAGGAGATGCTAACGAAGAAGCAGGAATTCCTGGAGAAAAAGATCGAGCAGGAGCTGCAGATCGCCAAGAAGAACGGCACGAAAAACAAACGAGGTGGGATATCGCCGGGTGCTCTTCTCACTATTTCTCCTGTCCGACATCACAGTCCCTGCCTCAACAACCCCCGACGCTAAAATGTTAGCATGTGAAGCTAAGTTGCTCGAGGCTCTCCGAGCTGTCGCAACTGTTGGCACCGAGCCTCGTCGTCGTCATCGCATCGACTTGCGTGTCAACAGCTGTCCGATTGTCGATCGTCGGTCACCTTCGTGTCAGTCAGGTGGCGCTGTCTGTTACAAACGTGTCTCTGGAGATCGTCGGTTTCCTGTGAACGATCGGTTGAACACGATCGAAAGACGTGGGTTAATGGTGTGTGTGTGTGGCAGGGCGACGGAGCCGCGGACAGGTGTGTGGGGACAAGGGTCGAGCGCAGGAGTCTCCGTGGGACGCGATCTGCTGTCACTGACGAGGAGGTGGGCGTGTGTGCACCTCGGTCGGAATGTGAGCATTGACTCCTGCGACATGCTCATGTTCGTGCTCAGCTTCGAATGAGCGCAGTACGTTTATATATTGTTTAGTATTTTAATGTCTAATGGGTAATCATGTTACTGTCACTTTAAGAGAGGTAGCCCACAAGTCCTAGGGGATTTGTTGCCTAGTGACTGTGAAGTTTTGGTAGCGTCGCTTCGGAGTCCACTGGTTAGTACGAAGGATACTGTGGCCTTCCATACATCTCCTACGGATCTCGGCTCCCTCAACCCGTCTTACTCTCTTCATAAAGATGAAGGTGTGTCTGGTGTCGCTCAACGCAAAACGGGGATCAAATTGGACAGTCTGACATTTTGTCCTCAGGGGTGACGTCAGGGGGAATGCTCACAGAGGCTCAAATAAAAGTCTTTAATAGCAGCTCCGCCGTTACATTTATCTTCATTTGTACTCTTGTGCAAGTCGACATTTATGTCCGACTGTACTGTTGTAATCAAGGTCACCGAAAAAAATGGTGGGATCCGTCCTCTGGCACCATGAGCATCGGATCCATAGTGTTCGATTAGGACGTCTGGGCGATAGTTTTTGATAAATCCCGTAATGTATCCAAGTGTCGATTAAGGGTCAAATTTTGACCTGATGGTGGTGCACAGCAATACTGTAGGTCGAGGGGTCACCGAAATCAATGGCGGTAATCCTCTGTGGACAACAACTGTCCAAAATAAATTTCATGTCAGCCCGGCCAATAGTTGTTGAGATATGGGGCCACAAGCAGGGCACATAATATGATTGTTATGACAATGATAGAATATCAATGTGCATTTACCTGCACCACAAAATACTTAATGTTGTCCAGTAAGTGAGGAATCACTGGAGGTTGGCTGGTGTTACAGCGTTGCATGAAAAAGCCTCCTTCCTGTACCTTGCTTGAACACTCACTGTACATCGCCTTTTATTATTTCCTCCAACTCCATGATAAGAGGGACTCTGCCCCGCATGATGCTCTCTGACAGTCTCACCTCAGCCTTTCAGGTGCTTGTGTTAGAAGTTGTGGTCATGTGACTACTGTGGCTGATTCATTTCTATTTTTTTCCATCTCATCTCCCAAATGCTCACCACAAGTCTATTGTCCCCCTTGTTGTTGGTGCTGTCGCTAACGTGTGGGATAAATGTGTTTTGTTTATGATTCCAGACAATGGTTGAACACTATAATTTGATGGTTATCATTTGAAGATGCGTTGCTCACAGACACTGCACACGTTTACCACTTGTTCAAGCTCCCATGTCAAAACACTTCCCTCCGTCTCTCTCTCCTTAGCGGCTCTGCAGGCTTTGAAAAGAAAGAAGAGGTACGAGAAGCAGCTCGCTCAGATCGATGGCACGCTGTCGACCATCGAGTTCCAGAGGGAGGCCCTGGAGAACGCCAACACCAACACTGAAGTGCTCCGGAACATGGGCTTTGCTGCCAAGGCCATTAAGTCTGCCCATGAAAACATGTAAGAGTGAGCAAGTGACAAAGAGCCTGAAAAAAAATCTTGCCTTGAGGGGACGTTGAGGACATAACAAAAGATTTATGTGTTTTACACATCAGCATTGGATGTTATTTTAACATTTTATAATAAGTAGGAGGCATATATACTTGACAGGTATTTACTCGCCTGCTAAAATGTTAACACTGACCTTTAGATTAAATGGACAACAACAGTAGTCGCACATGCTGGTTCCTAATGCATCACTCGGGTAAATGACGCCGGGTGAAAAGGGACTATGGTGCGTTCCGTTTCACTCAGATTTGGTTCCTCTCCTTATTGTTGCTGTTGTTGTTTCAGGGACATCGACAAAGTGGACGACCTGATGCAGAACATTACAGAGCAGCAGGAGCTGGCCCAGGAAATATCTGACGCCATCTCTAAACCTGTCGCCTTTGGCGAGGATTTTGATGAGGTTGGTGAGACTTTCTCTTGATTCATTTGTGAGTTTTCTTTGGGGCGTAGTCTGACCTCATTCCTGCCGATTTAGCTGTAACTGTTTCTTCAGGACAAATCTGACATTAGCACCCTTTCACACACCTGAGCAAGAATTATTACGGGTCACCAGCCACGGTTATGGTTTTTTCCTGTGTCCTGTTCAACCTAGTGATTGATGGATGTTTTCAGGTTCATCTGTCATGCTGCCCTAACAGACTCAACACTGCATGCTGACCTCTGTGGTTCTTGCGTGGCATTAAGGCTGTCAATTTAGTTTTGAAAGGTCTTATTCATAGCTCGACCTCACCACAGCCGATTGTTTCCAGTCATCCTGGGATGATTTGGCAGAGGGAATGAATGAGTTCTTTCTCAATGTCTCAGTCAACTGACTTTAAGTATTTCAATTTAACTCTCAGTGAGACGTTTTACGTTTACCAGCATACAAGATTATGCCACACAGCATAAAAAAATAAATATAACACCTTTTTTTTATGTGGATCAATCATTTTATGTTTTTTGGTGTTGCACAAAATAGTTAGTGTTTTTCCTCATGTACTGTGTTTGTGTCTTCCTCAGGACGAGCTGCTGGCGGAGCTGGATGAGCTGGAACAGGAGCAGCTGGACAAAAACCTGCTGGAGATCGGGGGACCAGAGAACACCCCCCTCCCCAATGTGCCTTCTACTTCATTACCTTCCAGACCTGGTTAGTAACTTTTGAAAAAGAAAAAAAAGTACTATTACTGTGAGCCTGATATTTTTTTGTGAAAAGAATAATTTGATGTTTTTGGATCTGTCTTTGTGAAAAATAAAATGCCCTATGCTCAGCTGTCGAGGGTTAGTCACTCTGTTAGATCCCTGGTTCGGGATGAGCTCTGGAAACCAACGGAGAACATCTAAACATAGCACAACCAATTAACGTCTTTTATTTCTTTCTTTTCGCCCCTAAAGCCAAGAAAGAGGAGGACAATGACGACATTGAGGACCTGCAGCGCTGGGCGATGGAGGCCATGTAAATGCAGCATCGGCCACATACAGTACCTGCATCAGAGAGGGAAGATGAAGGAACAAGGGGGGATGAAAGGACTGATGGGATGTTGTGATGAGTGTTTTTGTGTGTCTGAGGAGAGATGATTGTCTACACTATAAAAAAGCAAAAATGCTGTGCTCTCTTTTTCTGTTCCCTGCGCTACCTAAATCTAGAAACCTCCTCAGCTCTCAATAAAATTGAGCCAGTCAGAGGCTTTTACAGTATATTGAAGCTCTTTCACTGTACCTCGACAAAGCGCCCTAATATTTTTACCCTCAATTTCAATACAACTTCATCATTTCCTGGCCCTTGCAATGGGCAGGGCTATTTCAACACTAAACCAAGTTCATATTGACATATTATTATTATGAGCTCTGTGGGGAGGTAACGGAGTGGTTGTGAACGTCACGGGATGACGGGATGTTTCAATGGAGATTAAATCCTCAAATATCTGTGTGTTACTCACATATTTACCTGTGTTTGTGTTGTTAAATTCGCTGGATGTTTATTTCATCCCCCCCCCCCCCCCTGTTTTGTCAAAAATAACACTCCTTTGTTCGCTGTTTTTGTTAACTGCTCTGAAAATAGGAGAACAGCTGAGCATGCGCTGGGTGAAGAAGCTAGAGGCTGTGTGTTTGCCAGAATCGGAACCTCTTCTTTTGTTTCAGCCTGTAAACCCCCCCCCCCCAACGCTTTTGTCGACATGTCAACAATGCCCCCATCCCACAAAGGCCTTTTCACCCGTGGTTCTTGTTATTTGGTGTAAATATCCCAAATGTATCTATTCTTATATACTGTATTTCTGCCGTCAGCAAGAGGTTCTTTTGAGTAAAGCATGCAACAATGGGATGTGACAATGTACATCACAACGCACAGAAACGCGTTAGAAAGAGAAATGTTTAACCTAAAACTATCATCCTGCACTCAGTCCTTCTCATAAGGGTTTCTGTTTAAAATTGTATAATGTAAAAAAAAAAAAAGAATAATATCAATGATAATGATGATCAACTATTGTCACACCTTGTTAACTGCATCCAGATGGAGATGGTGGTTCATAGAGGATTGGATGACAGTCTACAACATCAGCATTTTGGAGTTTAAAGAGTTAATTCCTTTAGTTTTTCAAGTCATTATGTACATTTTTTACATAAAAAAGAAGAACATAACACAAGAACGTATGGACAAGCATGTTTGCATTTCGGTGTTTATTTATCCAAATGAGAATATAATTTGCAAAATCATTAAAAGTTTTCAATTCTTTTATTGTACTGGAAGCTCCATCTTTTCACTTTGTCATAATTTCATTTCAGTGTATTCAGGGTCTTGATGTTTCACCTGTAGCTGTAGGTTTATAGGCACTTGAGGCTCACAGATTTCATCATCAATTTATGTGGAAATTAATCCTGATTGATCCGGCAAACCTTTTGCCTTTAATAAAGCGTCTGAATAAAGTATAAAATGGTCATAGGTCAAGTTTTCAAATTTAATCTTTGGTTTTACCAGCAATTAAAAAAACAGATCTATAGTTTTCTATCAAAAATGTAAAACAACAAATTCCTTATGAATTATCTGAGGATCAGATTACTTTGAAAACGGACTGAAATGATCAACAAAACAGACAATTATTTTTTGCTGATTGACTAATCAAGTTATTGGAAAATCATTCAAATATTAATTCGAATCAATAAAAGCAAAGTAAGCCACTGTGAAGGTGTTTTTAGTTTTTTAAGCTTTTTTAAAATTCAGACCCATCAGGGTGATGTTATACCAGATCATAATGATACTGTAAATTTGATCTTTGATTCAAGGTCAGGTGTTATCAGAATGGTATGAACTGGGCTTTTAGTTGTTTTTTAGTAAGACATACTGTAATATCAGGAGGAGGTAGCAGATTAATTGGTACTATACAGAATATTCAGATAACAAACATAATATTACACAGCTCTCTCACAAACTCTACTGGGACCAAGGAGGAACACATCTCTTACACCGCACCAAACTCACAGTTGACACATTTAGCAACCGATTTGCAGCGTTGTTCTTGAACACTGCTCTACCGAGAACACGCCGTCGCGAACTGATCACGTCGGCATTCGTCGCCGTTACGCATGCGCACTGCGACTCCGGCGCTGATGCAAGACATTTTCGGCGCAGCGGTGTGGGTCTGATCGAGGAACACAAAGTAACCGGATTTCTGCCACTTTCCATACCGCAACCATGTCCGGAGACGAGGTGAGTGCCCGCGGCTCGGTCGCCTTTCGGTCTGCGTGAGTGTGCTGACACGAGGGGGGGGATTTAGGCGGGTTATCGGAGCCGATGGGGGTCGGGGACGACTTTGGGCCTCGGCGCTGCTGCTCCCCTCCCTGTCCGCAGCAGCTCTCACATGGCTGCAGCCGAGCTCAAGACGGCCGACAGGGCCCCGAGTGACGAGACAACTGCCGATACAGCCCCGAGTCACGATCGACATCATCGTGTGGATGATCGATCCTCACTGTGTCCCTTCAATCCTCCCTGTCACAGCCGCTGGACGAGTCAACGTGAAGGGCTGCAGTTAGCGCGTTAGCTAGTTAGCTCGTTAGCTCGTTAGCGTTAGATCGCTGTTCAATGAGCTGCAGCGCTAACGGCTAGTCATTCTCGACCAGAAGAGAAAAAAAGCTACAGAGGTTTAATTTAGCTCCTTTTTTTTCCTGGAAAGAAACGGTCCCTACTCTTAAACACAACGGTGAACAGAAATATCTGTACAGCTGGTCAATATCACCAAAACGAAATATGTAATAAATGTATCTTATTCGTCATCACTAATACTGAATGACTGTCTGGTGTTCGTGCTGCAGCTCGGTTTATTCATCTGTCAATCCATGGCGTTTCTGATTAATCAATTAATCCATAATATAACTGGAAAAAATATGGAATAATTAATCAATTAATCGACTTTCGATCGACTCTCTGATTTTCAGCTTTCTAAATGTGAATTATGTGGCTTCTCTTTCCCTCAATGACAGTAAACTGAATATCTTTGTTTTGTGGACAAAACTGGGGTTTGGGAAACACGATCGACATTTTTTCACAATTTAGTAAAATGTAATGGATTAATTGAGAAAATAACCGTCTGATTAATCGGCAATGAAAATAATGGTTAGTTGTAGCCCCCGCAAAAAACAACAAGATATTAAATTAACAATCATTTAACAATTCAAGGCTGAGAGTCTGTAACCAGGGCGTTGTTGGCATTTGTGCTCAGCATGAAATAAACTGAGGTTAATTTTGCGGATACATTTTCTGTTGATTGTGACATTTCACTAAGTAATGTTCAACAGTTGCGTCTCTGTTTTAAATTACAGGAGATAAAACAACGGTACTGCTGTTTCACTTAATATGAGAAAGTGAACTACTTATGTGAAATTAACCGTGGGATAAATTAACAAACTATATAAATGGCATTTGCGCATGATATAAGTGACTTCATAAGTGAAACAGAGATATTCCTTCCCTCTTCCTCATCTGGTATTTTTATATTTTAACCCTGTAACCCACATGAATCACAGTGAAACACACTGAAAGTAACCTGCAGTGATAGAAAGTTGAAGCCAGGAAAGGGTCGAATCAGTTAACGCGGTGAAAGTGTCCCGGCCATGCTGAACTGTAACTTTGTCAGATGGTCTGCAAGGTTATTGGTCTGCAAGCAAATTATTTCTCACATGGGGGAAAAATAATCATGTCACAGCAGAACCACGTTGGCCATCATTCTGTAATCTTGTTAACGGTCCTTAAACTTCTGTGACTTTCTTGTTTTCTCTCCCCTCTAGATGATTTTTGATCCCAACATGACCAAGAAGAAGAAGAAGAAGAAGAAGCCCTTCATGCTGGATGAGGAAGGAGGAGAGGGGGTGGGAGGAGAAGAGGCTAAAGAGGTGGAAGCGAAGGAGATGGAACCAGAGGCGGGAGATGACAGGGAGGTGGAGTTTGATGAAGATGAAGGCAGGAAGAAAGGTTTGAATGAAAATAAAGATGGTTCTCACTGAAAGATCATGTTTAAACTTCGATGTTGGGGCATATTCTTCCAGAGCAATGTTTCTCCAGTCTGCATTAAGGTGGAGCTAAGTTGACTTTGTTTTACCCTTTCTAGAGCCGTCTGATGATTTGAACGACCTGAACTTCTTCAACCAAAAGAAGAAGAAGAAGAAGCCCAAGAAAGTATTTGATAATGATATCGAGGAGGGATTAAAGGTCAGTCACTTCTAAACCACAACCTTTTCTTTCTTTCTTCTCTCCACTTCTCTTTGTATTTGTTTTTTATCTCTGTTTTTCCCCTGTTCCCCATCTGTACTTCCTGTTCCATTTTGTTGCTTTCCGATCACTCTCCTTTCATGTCTTAACCACATTCACAAAGTTGGTACTCATCATCAACCTTTATTTGGCCCAAACCAGGAGCTAAAAATTGAAGGAGAACAGACAGAGGCACCGGAGGAGGACAACCTGGACTTGATGCTTCCTACCAAAAAGAAAAAAACCAAGAAAGTAGATTTCGACGAGGGGGAAATGCTGGAGAAGGACGACGGTGAGAATGAGTCACCTCCCCTTTAATGTTGAGGACTAAAGAAAGACACAAGTGTGTGATAATATTTGTATAATGTTTTTGCAGCACTGGAGGATGACGAGGGGAAGAACAATGACGGAGTCACGTTCAGCTCCTCCATGGGACCAGCTTGGGCCGACTCGGAAAGAGACTACACTTATGATGAGGTAGGTCATCCGTTATACGTAGGCAACCTGACCTAAATAAAGAAGGACGGCTTGTTTGCGTTCATGAGAACTGAATGATATAAGTTCTGAAAATGCTGCAATACACATTTAAAGTCTTCTCATCCACTTAACTGACATATTTACTTGTTGTACATTTGTAAGTGGAGAGAAAGTTGTCACAGAATGCAGTTGGATGAGCCCAGAGGGAATTAACTAAATTCTTAACCATCGTGATGTCCCGCAAAATGGAACAAACACAAGTCCAATGCCCTGATAAAGACTTCAAGTTAGGCACTAAGTCCATTTATTAGAAGCCTTTTAATTATTTGCAAATTATAATTTTCCCTTTGTAGTTTCCAAATACAAGCCTGTCTTTTAGTTGATACCTGCCAAGTTATGTAGTTACAAATAATTCTCACGGAATGAGCGTTACATAAACGTATTTGTCCATTGTGAATAAACGTTCATATTTTCGCTTAAAAATCCTAAAGAAGAAATGGATCACATTTAAGATTTTCTGAATTTTCGTCAAAGTAATCCAGCTGTAGTTTCAGTCTGTTTACAATCTGTTCAGCTGAGGGTACATTGCAAACAGGTACTGCTAATGTGGCAATGGTGCAAATTTCCAATACAAGTCAGTTAGACAGCGAACTTAACTGATTCCAGGATGACGTCATGCTTCTTGTTTACATCCCCACGGTCTCCAAATGATGGAAACTGTTGTTCCATAACTGAGAACATGGCAGTTCACCAAACATTATGCCTTCTTATTTTTGTGCTGTTTTATTCCCACTTATTTTGTAAAGCACTTTGTTACCTTGTTTAGATAAATGCTATAGAATTAAAGTTTGACTAGTATAATAGTCCTGGATCTCTCCCGCACACTCTCCCATATCCTTTCATATGCAGATGTTTGCCGTATTTAAAAGCCGTGGTCAGATCTTGTTATAATGTAGATGCTGTCAGTATCTGCTACAGTTGTCTTAACTTTTGCACCATCTCTTGTCAGCTTCTGAACCGGGTCTTCAACATCATGAGGGAGAAGAACCCGGACATGGTGGCTGGAGAGAAGAGGAAGTTTGTGATGAAGCCTCCCCAGGTCGTCCGAGTGGGAACCAAGAAAACCTCCTTTGTCAACTTCACAGACATCTGCAAACTGTGAGCTCCCACCTCGTACACACCCACTTCCCCAACTGTTACTGTCCATCTCAGTTCACTTTGATCCTCCTGTTAAGTTTGACTAAAACCAATTCAGCTGATCAAGCCTTTTATCAAACTCACATTTCTCCTCTGTTGTGAAATATGATGGCTAATGGCTATGTTATCTGCAAACTGATCTTTCATGCACTTCATCACAGGTTGCATCGTCAGCCTAAACATCTCCTCGCTTTCCTGTTGGCTGAGTTGGGAACAAGGTACGTCTTTGTATTCACTGTGTATAGTTCTCAAATGAAAGGAAACATCTGTGTACACTGTTCTGAAGTTTGATTTGTGTTTTTTGCCTCTTTGTGAACAGTGGTTCCATAGACGGAAATAACCAGCTGGTGATCAAAGGCCGATTTCAACAGAAACAGATAGAAAACGTGTTGAGAAGATATATCAGTAAGTGAGAATTCAACCTATTAGTTGCTGTAACTCTAATTTGACTTTTATTTATTTATTTTCAAATGAATTCCTTTGGTTTTGTGCAAGAACAATTTGTTTTCCACCAGAGACACTTGGTGTCTGATTTCAGCTTTGTTCCAAGAATGGAACCTTTTATAAAAAACACTATGGTATCCAATATTATTTAATATTTCTATATATTAATTGTTAAACATTGTCATTATTCTTGGATAAAATCATACAAATTGGCAAAAAAAAAAAAAAATCTGCAAGTACACCTCAAGTGACAGCTGGATTGTCTCCAAAACTCCGGAGTGCATTGCAGCAGTGATGCATTTTAAAACAAAAACTTAGTAATGTGGATGTAGCCTGAGAGCAAACTAACATCTGAAGGGGAGCACGGTGAATTCCTGTATACTGAAATGCTAACAACTGTGTTTCTCGCCTGCAGAGGAATACGTGACGTGTCACACCTGCCGCTCCCCAGAGACCATCCTGCAGAAAGACACTCGCCTCTATTTCTTGCAGTGTGAGACCTGCCACTCCCGCTGCTCAGTCGCCAGCATCAAGACCGGCTTCCAGGCTGTGACAGGCAAGAGGGCGCAGCTCCGCGCCAAAGCCAACTAAAGACCACCGAAACTGGGCTCCCTCCTCCTCTCTCGGCCTCCCCTTCCCCCCCTCAGGAGGGCCGAAGCTAGGACGGGACGCCACCTTGATTTGCTAAAAGGACTCTCTGAATCGGACTGCGGGAGGGTTTGGCTGTTGTTTGGTTGTGTCGTAGCCTGACCAGGCAGGGATTTGAGAGAGTATCTAAAGTTGACAATTGGGGTTCAGGCACCGTAGGCAGATGATGAGCACCACATATACTGTTGGATTTGATTTGTTATCTGGCTGATGAACCCTCCATCTCTTAGGGTTTTGTTTCTCCCCCATTTGCCGTGATTTTTCATTCCTGCAAGAAAATCCTGATTTAATGTGGCTTGAATCCTTCCTTATTCATTTATTTCTCACACTTTACATACAACAGACGTTAATATGTCTTTGGATATGAAATAACATCTCTCCACTCTACAAGCTAAATTGTAGTTGAGATAAATTGATCTGCAACAAGTGCCCTAGTTGCTCTGTTTATCGCAAACTTGTTGAGCATGTTCACTTCTTTATTCTTGAGCTCAACGTTGCTTAAACTGAAGGTTGTGTTCCTGCCACTCCAGAGTTTTATCAAAGATAAAAAATCAGTCACCAGGCTGGAGGACATACAGAAAGATTTGTCACTGTTTACTGTGTCTGTGAGAGGCTCCTCATACAAACCTTTTACTACTTCTACTTAAAAGAGAGGTTGTGTTTGAGTCAGAAACAGAAATTCTAGAGTGTTTGAGTGCTTTTGAGGCACTGATGAGCGGCTGTCTACTTCTCCATTTATTTGACTTCAAACATTTCAATAATCCTTTCATCGGTTTAATTGGAAAGATGGTAAAATTTATCAAATCCATTTTGCCAAGAGAAGGAGGTGACTTGAACCATTGACAGTCTCCTAAAACACAGTTCCTCATTTTCAAGTGTGATTCAAGACACAAGCTAGAAGAAGAGTTCAGTTCAGTGGCACAAGATACATGATATTGGTTCTCTTGTTTGAGAAAGTGGATAAGAAGGTCTGGCTGGAATCATTTTAAAACCTGGTTTTTACAAAAATAAAATGTTCTTCTCTCTCTCATTACTGCTTGCTCTGTACTTAACGTCCATGTTGTTACAGTTTCTTTTATACATAAAACAACTGGTGAATCTTTGGAGCTAGTAGTACAACTTGTAAATGTCAACCTCTGGCTTAATAATTGGATTTGAAAAAATGAATCTGTGTACATCCAAGCATTATGAGACAATTTGCTCTTTGAAGTCAGTGATTGATTATCCAGACCGCTGTTTACAGCAGCAGGAGGGTCCAAATTTATCATGGGTGTCAACTTTCTTTCAAATAAAATAATAAATTTAAACAGTTGAGATTTGTCTCGTTAGGAATCTTCTACGTTGTTCATAAATGTCCTAATCTAACAGTCTGTCCTTAATAACAGATAGAACTCATCAATATTTTCACTCTGCATGAAATGCTTGTACTGTTTTTTATAGAGCTTAAATGTAGATCATACTTTTTAGACTTCATTTGTACTCGAGGCTGGATTATGAACTGGGAAAAGCTGTATGCAGTTACTGTCACTATTAATAACCCATCAATAGAATGGAAATTTGCACCACAGAAGTACAATATCTGCCACAACATGACCCCCCCCCCCCCCCACAAATCTGTTAACAGTCATAGAAACGGGATAAATTCAACATTTGTGAAATTGGTTCAAGCTGAGATTTTTGCCATTTTTGTTTGGAAAAAATATATCAAATATCCAATTTGCTACCAATTAATTTCATGTCAATCGTCTATCGATAGAGAGTTGTGGGTGTCAGGGGAAATATGGAAACTCCCATATGTGTCTCTTTGATCATCTTCAACCGGGGCTCGATATACTTGAAAAGTGGCTCTGAAGTACAAAGATTTAATTTCTACTACTAAATAGTTTGTAGTAGTAGCACTTTGTCGGCGCAACTTAAACCACCTGCTTTAGGATGAATACATCTATCTAAATGATTATAATTTGCCCACAAATTGTGAGATACGTTTTGACTGTTTGATGTAGTATTTTTGGGGATACATGTATTATGATAAAAAAGGTGAAAATCCCATATACAGTGGATGATGAATCTGTGGATCTTCTAGTTGGACGTCCTCGTGCCGGAAACGCCTCCTCTCTCGCTCCACGGTGATTGGCTGACTCTGCGCGGTCGCAGACGGTATCTCGTCGGAGGAGCTAACCGCTAACCTCACTCCGCGCGGCGCCATCGTCCTGCTCGATATCGACCTGTGGCGGAAAACCGTAACAAAAACAAAAACTACAACAATTTAAGGCGAAGAAGAAATATGCCTCGGGTTTACATTGGGCGACTGAGCTATCATGTCCGCGAAAAAGACATCCAGCGATTTTTCAGCGGATACGGGAAACTCATGGAAGTCGATTTAAAAAACGGGTGAGTTGTTGGCGGGTAGCTAACGACCGTTAGCACAACTGTTACCGACTGACGCTAACAACGGCCGTGCAGGAAATGTTCACGCTATTAATTAAATGCATTTTAATACTGCACTCGCGTCAGTTTATGAAATACCTCGGTTAGTTATTTTTTTGCAGTTATATTGTTAAAAAAAGAAATACTCTTTTCTTCCCCGGCCATTGTTTGTCGCATGGCCAACATGGCGTCTTTGTGTTTGCTACAGCGCGGAGCTAGCAGGCCATGCTAGCCGGGCCTAGCTAGCTACTTCCGAGCGCAAGGAGCAGCGCGTTGTGCCGGAAATGACCGAACCTCTTCTGTGATCACATCTACACGTTGTAACACCTGTTCCCTCCTGCAGCTACGGATTCGTGGAGTTCGAGGACAACCGAGACGCCGACGACGCCGTGTACGAGCTGAACGGGAAGGAGCTGTGCGGGGAGCGGGTGATCGTGGAACATGCCCGTGGGCCGCGGCGAGACCGAGATAGCCACGGTGGGGGTTACTCGGGCGGCGGAGGTGGTGGTGGTGGCGGCGGAGGAGGAGGAGGAGGAGGAGGCGGCGGCGGTGGTGGGCGCAGTAAGTGTGGTCTATTACAAGATACCCTCTCTCCCCTTCCCCCTTGGGTAGAGGTGTCGATGTCGGCAGAACGGTTTAGTTGATTCACACCGGCGCCGCTGACAGACGTTCAGCTCAAGTTTACACATATTTGACTCGAGTATCAGGTTCACTGTCACGATCGATAGTCTGCCAGAACCTCGAATCCCTTGTTAAAAAGTAACGTGGCTCCACGTTCGTCGTGGCTCAGATTGCATGCACACTGTAATCATGTAAAAATACAACTAGTAGTGATTCAATACTTGTAGTATGTTTCTATTAATCATTGTTTTAACGCGACCGCAGGAAGAAGTTCTTATGAAACCAGGGACTGATCGACATTTCTTGCTCAGAGAAACTTAAGTCCCCCTCCTCCCCTCAATGTCATTCTGTTGAACAGTTTTGACTATCAGGGGTTGGTGACCTGCAGGTTTTTGCTCCTTCCTGGTGAGCCTCTCTTGACTGGTCTGTGGTCCATTACTGGGAATAAACAAGAAACTGCAAGTCAGAGCCCTCACATAGCAGAACTCTGCCTAGGCTGTAGAGATTGCACAAGCTAAAGTAGCTTGAAACTAGGGCTTATTTTCCCGGTTCACAAAGTTCTCTTGGATGATAATTGTTGGTGAGCCATGTTCTCCTAGGTTTGAATTTCCAAATTTGCTTGCAACTACGAGGAAAGCTATCACCAATATAGACCACAAACCTAGCTAGTGTTTTACGATGATCATTAGGACCAGACTAACATTTTCATGTGAAATGTGTATTTCTAACTTTATATATTTTTATATTCAACATTAACAAAAGTCCTTGATGTTTCAATTTGAAAGAGTCCAGTTGCGGGCTGAGGCTGAGAGTCCATTGAGGCTAAAGATGACTGGCTATGATGACTGCCTGACCCGTTTGGCCTTGGCTTTCACCTTTACAATGTGTGTGTGACCTTTGCCCCCCTTGATCCTTGGCTGACCTAACCGGAAGCCATGACGACATCAGCCTTTTGCCAATAGACCAGGGGCGATGGTGAGGATTGCCATTGGTTTCTATGTTGACAGCAAACATAAGTGGACCGGCTCGAGTAAAGAACTTGCAATCAAAAGAAATGTTGTAAGTGAAAGAAAAAATGGAAAACATCAAATTTTCAGATTGACAATTGGTCAAATGACAAATACCAAAAGATTGGTGTAGCTGTTTCTCTACATTGTTCTTTCTCAATTTGATCGAACAGTGTCCTTGACAGCAACCTATGTGGATGCCTCCTTTCTGTTTGTGTTACAGGGTTCAGAGGTCTCGAAAGAACATCACTGTCCATTTGTTTATGCAGTTAAAGCGTCACAGTGTGATGTACCACAGTAAGACAGGCTTTGTATAGCCGGAAACGGATGCAGTGGTGTTCTTTGCAGCAGAGAACAACTTCGAAATGCTCAACAGTACAAACTTTAAAGAGCTCATGCGGTGGCTTGTTGATCACTTATGTGAGGCCTTGTGTTTGAAAGTAGGGTCAGAGGGACTCCTTTCAGTATGTTCAAATTTTTACCCCTTGGACTTTTATCTGGCAAGTCTCACTGCCTTGTGTTGATTTGATAACCCTGGCCAGTAGTTCTTTGTGTCTTGGTCACTTTAATTGTGTCTAACTTTTTTTCATGTGCTGTTGTTTTTAAAGGTAGCGGTTACAGCAGCCGAAACAGCCGCACTGGCAGGGACAAGTATGGACCCCCAGTCCGTACTGAGTACCGTCTCATCGTGGAGAACTTGTCCAGCCGCTGCAGTTGGCAAGACCTTAAGGTGCACATTTGGCCACAAGCAGTTGATATACACCTGTTTGGTTAAGGATTCACACTAAAGACTGTCTGTCTACATTATCCTTCTTCCCCTCACAAAAATTGTTTGTGTGCACCAGGACTTCATGCGCCAGGCCGGGGAAGTGACCTACGCAGATGCTCACAAGGAGCGCACCAATGAGGGAGTGATAGAGTTCCGATCCCCGTCGGACTTGAAGAGGGCTATAGACAAATTGGACGGTACAGACATCAATGGGCGGAAGATTCGTCTGGTGGAAGACCGCTCTCGTAAACGAAAGTCCTACTCTGGCAGCCGCTCCAGGTAGGATCAATACACCACTGAATGAGTTATTTAATTCCAGACTTTTTGTTTGCTTTTAAAAATGCACTCACAACATTATCATCTTCATCCTTGTGCTTTCCTCCTCAGATCTCGTAGTCGCCGCCGCTCTCGCAGCAGGAGCCGCAGGAGCTCAAGGAGCCGTTCCAGGAGTCGCTCCAGATCCCACTCCAGGTGAGGACGGCCCTGATTTAGAAAAACAAGGAATAAAATGCGGATCAGACTTATAGTTTAAATACTGGTATAGATAAGTATGACGTGCCGGCTTTGTATTGGCTCCTGTGCCAGTAGTTTTGTTAAATTATAACATGAAAACAAGAGGTGAGCCTTTCTTTTCTTTATTTCAGATCTCGTTCCCATAGCAACAAGAGACGTCAGAATTCCCGCTCCAGATCTGGAAGGAAGTCTCGCTCCAAGTCAGGAGAAAGAAAATCACATTCTCGCAATCGCAGGTCTCTTTCCCGGTCTCGCAAATCTAAATCTAAATCTCGTTCTCGCTCTCGCTCCCGCAAGTCCCAATCCCGTTCGGCCGATCGGAAATCCAAGTCTCGCTCAAAGAGCCGTTCTAAGGTGAAGTCAGAGCGCGGTTCTCGCAGTCGTTCAAAGGAAATGTCCGTTAACAAGAAGTCCCGCAGTCGCTCCGCTTCCCCAGTAGAGAACGGGAAGGAGGAGCGTGCTGCCAAATCTGCCTCCCGCTCCCCATCCCCACGGGAGGAGGTTCGCCGATCCAAGTCGAGGGATAAACGCTCAGCCTCCCGCTCAAAGTCCCGTTCAAGATCTTGCTCCCGGTCTAGATCACCTTCTCAGGATTAGTGGGATGAGAGGAGGGAGGCGTTCCTCCAATTGTTGATCTTGATCCCTTTGCTGTACATTACGAGCAGCGTCGTCATACTGGCTTATGCTTCCTGACTTGTCTACTTTTCTCCTTCAAGTGTGCACTTGTCTTAAACTTGTTTTAGATGCAGTTTTATTTGAGAAATGCACCACAGTGACGGGGCTCCTTTTTGGAATGACGTGGGTCTCTGGATCTCTTGCCTCCCCAAAAATCACACTGTCATCCTTTTTTCAAAAACAAAGTGCTAGTCTTTAGAGCTGCAACATGATGTAGTTTAAGTCAGTTCCCCTCAAACATTTCTGCTTGTTAAAGCTGTCAATAGCTTAGTGAAAATTAAGTTTTCTTAATTGGACTTAATGAACTCAGTTTGCATCAGATCTTGTTCTGTTGGTAGATTGATTGTTTGCTTCCGCTAATGACCACGTTGGCCATCAGGGTTTGTTTGTTTCAAGTTTTTGGTTTCATACTCAAACTGTGTGGTTGTGGGAGAAAAGTAGTATATGGCCACAGCAATGGAGCAGTTTCCCCCTTTGATCTGCAGCCTCTAATTGCTTTTCAGTGAATCCTCGATCTTGGTGTCGCCTTGCGGGAGCCTAAAACGCGAAACCGGATGCAAGAACTCGTATTCGTCATATTTGCAAGTTTCTCTATTATGTTTGAACAACTTTCATCATAGGTGGAGTACTATGACCTCCTTTTTAACCTCTTGTACATAGACCTTGCGATCAGCGTCAAACATAAAAACAATTGTGTAACCTTGACCTGGTAGTCTGTGGAAGACCACTTTCTTTTACTTGATGGTTTTCATTTTGGCTAGTTTCAAGGCCCCGAATGCAGTGTCGCCTTTTACTTGGTTTTTCCTCCTCTGTTCTGATTGTAGCCTTGATAGTCCTTTTCAAATTGTTGGATCTTTTTTTTCCCCCTGCTAGTTAACTTCAGGGTTATGGGTCTTGTTTAGCCTCTGCTTATTTAAAGTGTACAGCTAGTTCTGCAGATTTGTTTTTGTTCTCGAAAGGTACATCTATTTGAATCTCTGGAGCGTCCGCTTGTTGGTTTATAACAGAGCAAACATCATCAGACTGACAGAATGCAGCCCCTCTCTCATCTTGTGGAATAGATTCTTATTTTTCTCCATGCAAATGAAATCTAACAAAAAATGTCCTTTTTTTATTGTATGTTCAATTAAAGATCTTAAAAGAAAAATCTTGCTGTGTGATGTTGCAATTTTTTCGTCTGTATTGCAAAAACCATGACTGCAATGTCGACATGACCTATATTCTAATTATATAATAAATGCTCTTTATTAAGGAATGGGGAAATTAACAGGCTCCGGTTTGCAGGCATAGCCAAAGTGAGAAATAATTGACGCTGATCGGTCGGAGCTGTAATCGATGGAGCGCAACATTATTTTCGCACATCGACCATTTCTCAAAGTCTTTTTCGGCGTTTTTTTTTTTTCATCACAGCCAACGAGCTGTGACTGTACCGTGGGCCCGCGCATGCGCAGTCGGAGCCCCGGAGCCGCAGGAGATCAGCGCTGGTAAGACACAATTTCAGTTCGGAATTTATCTGCAACCTCGAATAAAATTCACATTTCTCATCTCCCGGCGACTGTAGCGTCCGTTGAACACGTTTCACAAAGGACCAGTGTCTCTGTGTGGTTCCTCTTCAGCCAAAGCGGGGTGGGTTTTTTTTTATGTCGCTATGAATATAATCAAACCACAGAGCGGTTCATCTATATATATTTTTGCCATCAGGCGCGTTCAATTAATCTACTCGAGTCAAGCGTTGTCATTTTGTTAAGTGTTAGAATAAAGCGCGCCGAGGTGTTCCAGTCATCTGACCGGCTCACCGCGGCTGTGAGGTGGACATGTCGCTCCTTCGTGGGAGATGTTGGCCCAATGGGTGACAGGGTTCGGTTTTCACTAAATGGCATTTTCACAGGATTCCAGAGAGAGAGAGAGAGCTCTTCTCACGCGTTTATCTTTTTTTGTTTTGGGGGCTGAGGGATTCTCACGTCCTCCGCCATTTTAAACTGAAATGCTGTATTTTAATGTGTGTGTGGAGTTGGAAGCTTGAGCGCAAATACTGTTCTTGTGTGTGACATATTATAAATATAAAATATTATATATTTTTTTTAAATCGTGTTCAATAGACGGTTGTTTAAAAGTCCCACGGGGTCCTGGCCGTTGACGGACCGAGGCGACTCTGCTCCGCCGCTTTTTGTTTAAAATGGCTCTTTTGGAAATTGCGCTTGTGTTATTTCTGGGGGATGAAGTTGGTGGGAAATAATTTCTCACGCAGTTCCTTACGTTGTTGTGTTTGAATCGTTCTGTACATGTAGGAGCCATTTTGGGGGGGAATGGGAGGCAGTAAATAACAAAGAGGCAGTCCACACACTATTGGCTGTGTGGATATTAGATTTACTCTATAATTGTTAGTTCATCGCATCAAGTGCTCAGATCTCATGTCATTTCCTTTTTGTTGTCCTCCTGTGCATTGTATTAATATCACACTAATTAAATAATGGAAGTGGTACAAACCCATTAAGATAAATCTAACAAAAAAAAAAATCTGATCCATAATAACTTGGATTAAGTATTCTTACCAAGTCAAGTCAGGTTTACTCATTCATCCCAAAATCACAATTTTCCGCAGAGGGATTTACAACATGTAACATTGTCTATATGTTGACGCTCGATTAGGACCAATATAGAATAAAAGTCCTCAAAAAGAAACTTCAGTGGAGAAAAGTAAAACCTTAGTAACAGCAACGGGAACGGTCCCTCGCGCTGGATGGTTTTATGTTGCACCCAAAAGAACAAAACTGCAAAAAAACCGCACCATGGTGAAGCTGTAAGCCTGTCACCCTGTTAGTCCATTTGTACAAGAGAGCTTTGCTTCATTCTGTTTCTCATAATCTTTGCTTCGAAGCGCTCCGGAGTGAGGGACAGGGACCAGGGACGCCGTTATGAGTGCCAAAGTGAACATGGAGGCTCCACCCAAAGAAGACCACAGACCTTTGGAGCCGTCCCCTTCCTCCTCCTCCTCTTCCTCCTCCTCATCATCTCCTACTGAGACCGTCCTCCTCTGTGGGGCCGATGGTGTGGCTAAGAAGGCCCGGCCCCAGCCCCCGCCCCACACCACCACAGCTCTCCTCCTGCCAGGTGAGCACAGGTCTGAGGGTGGCAGTGTGGCTGCATGTGTTCAGAGATGGTCGTCCTGTAACCAGCTGCCTATGTCTTCAGTCTGACAAAGGGTTGTTGAGCATCACCCTGACCCTGAGAAAACACAGAGGATCAGGTTCATACAGCGTTTAACCTTTACATTACCAACATTATACTAATTGGGAGGAAATGTAAATATTCAGAGAGCTAAACGTTTTTGTCCATTTTCATATTTCTTTTAAAAACTACGCCCACAGTGTTTAACTGTCATTCATTGTGTTCCAAAAATCTTTGAACAAGAATCCTTATCATGAAATATGATTGTGTTTAGTAAACTTTAAATTATTACTCAAATTTTCTGTGAGTTTATAATCTGGTTTAACAAGGATGTGATGTGACCAGCTGTTGGTTATTTAGGACACTACATGTGGTATTGGTTAAAACTCCTCGTCATTAGAACTGAAACAATTATTTGATTAGTTGAATAGTCAATCGACAGAAACTAGCTACATCCTCCAACGTTCAAGTTTTTCAAATTGCAGGATTTTGCTGCTTATCTTTCTCACGTTATAGTAAACTGAATATCTTTTGTGTTTTGGACTTTAACTCAGACAAAGAGAGACAGTTGAACGTTTTCTCCTCGGGCTCTGCAAAGTTGTGATTTGTTTTTTTCACCTTTTTCGGGGACATTTCATAGAACAAATAATTGATTGATTATTAGATGAAATAACGGTCATGTCTTTATGTAAGACCACGAGACAGAGATATTTTAGGTGTTTTCCTTGTGTTACAATTAAACACCAATCAAAGGCAAGACATACAAAGTGCTCTTTGAAGTAAAAAGGCAAATAAACATAACTTAATTTCTGTGTAAAATAAACTAATCATGATTTAGGATTGGTCTAATAACAACACAGGTTTAGATAGAATATCTATGTTTTATGACTGTTATTATAAAAGCAAAATAAATTGTTTTATTTATGATCATTTTACTTTTATCCCCCTTGTACCCCATAAATGAAATTACCTTTTCTTAAAAAGACAAATAAAACAACCAAGAAAACCGATTGATAAAATCAAAAGAAAACAAAAGGTGCTGAATGAGTTGTTCTCTCTCTTTGGTGAGCTCGACCAGAAAGAATTTAATAGATCTGAACGGATCTCTCCTCAGCTCCTGCTCCAAGCCATCAGAAGGTGGAGGTGACTCCAGCTGTTGCCATGGGAGACCCAGGTAAAGGAGGCAGGGCCAATCAGACGTCTGCGCCCACCCTGACTGCACAAGTGGGTGGGGCTTGTAGCATTGTCCATGTCCTAGAGTGGAAGGAGGGGATGGCTATCCTGCCCAGCAGCAACCTCAAGGTGAGTGATGTTTCTGGTGTTGTGAAAATTATACAACAATAACCACAAGTCCTCTTCTCAAGCATCTAGTTCAGAGAAGACTTCAGGCTGTTTCTCACTTCCTCTTTTGCTTCATAAACAGCTCTATAGATTGTGGCTCACTTCACGTGTCTCATCAATCTTATTACCACAGCAATTTAACCCACACCACAAACCTCTGTCCACCAGATCGGCTGCAGCGAGCGAAAACTAAACACATGAATGTGAAGGAAACAAAAATGTTTATGAGTTCACATATTCTCCATCAAAAATATGTAACAAATAAAAGCTATTGAGGTGAGCGCTTTATTATTGCATTAACAGAAAACAAATTTGCAATAATCAACTAATAGGTATAATAAGTAATTTATTACATATAATAACAAGTATTAATACCTTTTCTCTGCTTAACAGTTTTTCAGACGGTTGTTCAGAAATTCAATAACACTAAGTCTGTGTTGAATATTTTAAAAACAAAATATTTATAAATAAATAAAACATCAAAATTCTTGAATATTAAATGTCATTGTTGAATTCATGGCAGATTTCCAAGCTGAATTTTAAATAGACACTGTAAAATGAGGGTCCAATATTCCTGCATTATAATTATAATTTCCTGCATTTTTCAAACCTGAGCAAGTGCATTGTTCTGCTCACAATGAACAAACCTCTCTAATACTACTGGTCATCACTCAGCCTTCAATAAGAGTCTAATGTTGCACCATGTGACCATGTGATGCAGCAAATGTGAGCAAACTACAATTTACATTATTCCTTGGCTTTGTAAGTAGTCAAGGACATTTTTGTTTATCTTTTTGTTCTGGGACCCTTTCACAAATGAACTATGAACAAACTGACTCTGTAAGTGCATTAAATTTGTGAGTGGAATTAAAACGATTAAAATCATTAATAATTTAGGAAAAGCGCTGGAACTCATTCCACTGAGTCGGTGTACAGCAGGCCTCAGCAACAAAGCCAAACTGCTGGATAAACGAGATTTTGATAGACTCAAAATCTGAACTTGAAACAAGAGGCCACACTGCAAATTTAATGAATATATGATAAACAGTTTTGAGAAGAAAAAGGGTCGTCGTAAAACACCAGGACACATGTTGACAGATGGGCCTGTGGTGTCTGTGTGTGTCTCTGTGTGTTATAGTTCTGTGTGAGTGATGTTGGAACCCTGAGCACACTGATCACCCCGGCGACCACCAGCAGCACCACTGAACTAGCAGCAGTGACTTCTGGGAGATCCGCGGATGCAGAGTGCGCTCCAGCAGACAAGCCAGGTAGACCCCTGGTTACATAAGGTCGTAGTAACATCAGGGACTGAACACAGTTCAGTTTCACTTTGTGTTTAGATGAACCACATATTCACCTCATATATAACAGCAAATGTTTGATCAATGAAGCTCATGTTGCAGGTGTCAGGCTACTTAAGGACTGTTGCTTTTTCATACATGGCCCGCACTGTTATTTGAAATTGTTTTACTGTATGCGCTTTTCAATGATTGTGTGTGTGTACGAAACTGAAGAGCAATAATTGCATCAGATGCAGCAGAGCTCCTCTTGACAAGTGAAGATCGTGCAGCCATAGGTTTGTGTTAAAAAAAATATCAAGCAAGCATCACTCGGATGTTTGGAGAAACACAATCCAACCGAAAAGCGGATTCTAAGTAATCAACAAGTGGTGGACGTGGTAGAATTCAATCAAGGTTCATCACCAGCAGAGTTTTTCATTTTGATGTGAACTTTGAATCTGTATCATCAGAGTTCTCCTGTAGCCTTTGAACCGACTTGCCTGTTCCTTGTGTGCCAGGCGTGTCGGCTCCTGTCGCCTCTGTGAGAGGTGCAGCTGTGGAGCCCAGGAGGTTGGTGCCGGTCAAAACTGAAGTGCAGGTCGGACTGGGACAACATGATCCCAGAGCTCAGAGGACCTACACAGATGAGCTCCGCAGAGAGCCCATCACTGACAGGTGCCAACGGCTGCTTCTCCTCCATGCATCTTTACAAACACCGATCAGATGTGTTGGTCTCAACCTCTTTGAAGCCACTGTATATTTATACTGTATATGTACATAATATAATTCTATATTTATTATAAATAATCTGATCCTTGTACACGTAATCAGTAGCACAATCATACACGCACACACCCATCTACTTTTTTAATTCTCAGTATATCAGTCACCTGTGTATAACACTTTGTGAACATGACATATCAAAACGCCTCAGTGGAACGTCTTCACATTTGTCACAACCCTTCACCGGTTCAAGGATGAACTGATTAGCATTTTGTGGTCAAAGGTCACGCTGACCTCAAAAAACCATGATTAAAAAAATTGAACGCACTCATTATGCCACAGTTTTGATCGGATAAAATTATGACATTTTATATCCAAAAGAACAAAGGTCAGCTGACATCATAATGTTCAGCACAAACATCTGTCTGGGTCTTTCCCTCATTAAAAGTGCCATTACAAAACATTGATACTAATTGCTGCTTTATTGGCAGATTTTCTTCTGGGTGTAGTCCAGTGGGTCCTCTCCGTCAGGATTTTACTGTGGATGTAGTGAATGACACCGACACACACAATCAACAGGAGCAACTGTATCTCCAAGTCTCAAAGAGAATAAACTAATTTTTACAATTTAAATTAAACAGCGAACCTACACAGCGGTGCAAAATGTAAGCGCACTGATCCCAATGAATGCGTGGGGCTGCATCACTGTCCAGATTTTCTGTTTGGCTCGCTAAATACATACACAACATGCAACAAGCTGATACACTGTCATTGCACAGGGCTTGTCCAAATGTATTCTGTGAAATGTATCCACTAATCCATAACTGAGAAAAAATGAGGGAGCAGACCGGAGTCTGTTTGTGTGTTCAAACACGGTGTCTGTCCCCTCTGCACCTGAGGAGGAGCGTCGGGGTGGAGAAGGTGCCAGCAGGCGGGAGGGTCTCCTCCCTTAACCCCGATCACCTGAAGCCCATGAGGAAGAGGAAGAGGAAGGAGTACCTGAGTCCGTCTGAGGAAGACTCCGACATGGAGGGCACGGTGGGACAGTCATTTTACTTCCATTCAACATATGGGGATGACAGAGAGATGTCGTATATTCTCATATCTGATGAGTTTACTTGGATGTGCATGATTATGACTTTTCATGACTTTAATTGTTGTGGAAAAAGCCAACTGAGCTCAAACAGTCCTTTTTTAAAATAACTCTTTTGTTTTCTGTGTCGTCTTTTTTATGCTTCACACTCATGAAAGTTTGTTTTTAGGATGAGAAAATGGATGACTCTAAAGCAGACAGCAGACTCATCAGAGGAGGTTGGAATAATAGTTTTTATTACATTTCGTTCTGTCGGTCTCATTTCATCCTCACATTGCTTATTTGTGCTTTTTGGCTTAATTGTTTGCTATATTTTTTTCCTCTCCTCCTCCTTTCCCCTTACACTCAGTGGGCAACATCTAAAAAATATCGAGTGACGTCATGATAACTTATCCCTGACAATATTCTATACAACCGAATAATTGTGACTCTAAAATAACCTGCAAATTGTATTACAGTAACATCTCTCTTTCTTTTATTAGGCTGCTGCATTGAATTTTGTTATTTTCATCCGACCCCCCTGTACATCATTAGTACATCTTATCTTGTCCTTCCATGACCTTTAATTTAATCACTCGGGATGGAGGAAGGAAATATAATGTTGTCATGGTTGGGGTTTGGTTTCTTTGAAGTAATATTCTACTTTAAGATGAAAACTTTGTTTAGAAGTCACATGTAATATTTTAGAAGCAGCAATATCCCAACATCAGCTGCTCAGGGAATCTGTTTCTTTCCCTCCCTGACCTCTTTTCTTTCATCTGCTCCATCATTAACTTTCTCTGCACATTTCCTTTGGTCTGAGCTTGTGATTCAGAAAAATCTTGCTGTAATGCATAATGGCGTAAATGAATGAATTGATTGGTATTTTCTGGTGAAGCTGGAGACAGTAAGACAGAGGAGTGGACGTGGGCTCTGTATCTGGAGGAGACCAAAGCTGTTGCTGCTCCCAACAAGCTTTTCCAAGAGGTATGTTAAAGTTTAATATTCAGACTGTAGCTTCAGCCTGAGCGGGTGCCACCTACGCACAGCTTCTCCCAGTATACCCATTCTTTTTTTACTGCTTCTTTTACTACCACTGCAGCTCTTCTTATTGGACAGGGACGATTCTGTTGGCATTAGCGAAAGACAAGGAGATGAGAAATGTAAATTCAGCTCGAAGAAAGTGATGCATGCAGCCAAAGGCATGGGTTAATATTATTGCATGGTTAAGAGTGTAATGTCGAGGGAGGTTTCATTTGAAGACGTTACATTACTCTAACAATCTTTAACATTTTTGCTTCACAAACTTTGCCACAGACACTTTTTATTCCTGGAAAAAATTAAGTAAAAACTTCCTATGAGAATGACAAAAATTCTGTAATCTCCACAAGTGCATTTGCTGTGTTCTTCTTACCTCTGTTCTTTGCCCTGAAGCAATTTCCTCACATGGATAATTTTGATTTCAACAGATTTTATTTTAGTCTCTGTTCTGTGCTGGAATAATTCTCTTTCATCCTGTGCGTCCAGTCCCAGAGAGTGCCAACAGTGAAGAACGGCTTTAAACAGGGGATGAAGCTAGAAGGCATCGACCCGCAGCATCCGTCCATGTACTTCGTCCTCACTGTGGCCGAGGTGAGCCGGACGTCCATTAACACGGTCGATGGATCTTAATGGACGGGGATTATTCAGAAGAAGAAGAAAAATCACCCTTCACCCCCTCACTGCTTTGCATGCAGAAGGAGTTGAGCTTGGCATTTTTCTCTAATGTATCATGCCATCCTCCAGGTCTGTGGTTACCGGCTGCGGCTCCATTTTGACGGCTACTCTGACTGCCACGACTTCTGGGTGAACGGCAACTCTCCCGACATCCACCCTGCGGGGTGGTGTGAGAGCACAGGACACAAACTGCACACTCCGAAAGGTCAGAGGTGACGACACTGTACACAATGACAGGCCGAAGAACACGATTACCCTTTCTGAGGGTAAACCTCAACCTTTGAAGGAATAGTTCGAATATCATACGAAATGCACTCATTCACGTTCTTGTCTACAGTTGGACGAGAAGATCGATACCACTCTTTTGTCTATACGGTAAATATGAAGCTGGAGCCTGCAGCGAAATAGCTCAGCATAACATAAAGACTAAAAAGCTAGATTGGCTTTGACCAAAGGTAACAAATTCACCTTCAACATCTTTGAAACTCCAGTCAAGTTCAGTTTTTACCTCTGGAAGGAAATTGGGCGATCTGTTTCGTCCTGTTACCAGTATTTATGCTATGCTAAGCCTGGTGCAGTCAATCTTCATCCAACTCATGAAAAGTGAATGAGTGCTTCTTTCTTATTTTTTTTTATTATTCCTTTAAATGTTATGCTGCTTTTCCAAAATATGAATCGAGTAAATCTTGTGAATTTCTGTCTTTCACGCAGGCTGTAAGGAGGAGGAGTTTACCTGGACCAACTACCTGAGAATGACAAAAGCACAAGTGGCTCCCAAAGAACTATTTGCCAGTCCGGGGAGGGTAACTGCCGCTGTACACTATAACATGTTGTAATATCTACAGGCATGAATGCACGTGGTGGAAAGTTTCTAATCAATGTGTCCAATATTTTTGCTTTCCGCTCAGATTGATGTGAAGTGCGGTTTCGAGATAGGAATGAAGCTGGAGGCTGTCGACCGTATGAACCCCTCCCTCATCTGTGTAGCAACCGTCACTGACATGGTGGACTGCCGCTTCCTGGTTCACTTTGACAACTGGGACGACACGTATGACTACTGGTGGGGCCTCTGAGTTTTTTCTGAATTCATGAGATTTTAGAAATGAACAAATATATTTGCTATTGAGCAGCTATGGAGAAACTGAGGCTTAGGAATTGCTAAATGTGGACTTAGATTACTGAGAACAGTCATGAATCTATTCTTGCATTTCCTGCCATCGGGAGAACAGTCACCAGCATTGTTAAGGCAGCTCGTTAAGTTTCTAAAAATCTTGTTCAGAGTCCGTCACTCTGAAAGCCCATAATTTATTTGTTTGGCATAAAGTCGCTACACACATTTGGTCCCGTCACACAGCTTTTATTTACTCACATCTCCGTAGCAGCTCTCTGTCAACCACATCGAAGAAGTTTGAGGTCTTGAAGTTGCTCTTACCTGCCAGTATGGGGCATCAATGTACTTGTAATGTTAAACAATACCTCTGATTATAACAATACAACATCAGTTTCCTGCCTAAACTCCTTTCCCTTTCAAAAAATGGTGCAACAGTTAAATTAAATAATCAGTTTTGATGCAGGATGCAGTGAGAGTGCTGAGATTGTACCAGACAGTAGATGTGTCATTAAGCATTAGATAGTCAGCCTCCAAACTCATCTAATGCACAAGCCGTCTTCTTTAGAATTAAATTATAAAACTGCAGCATTGCTCATTTATTATCTGTCGTGCCATTTGATCTCGACCAACTGTTCTGCAGACTTTCAGTTTCTTTAAAAAAACACTGAATGTTGTTGTCGTTGTTGGCTGTTAAAATATGCAGGTGTGATGCCAGCAGTCCGTACATTCATCCCATTGGTTGGTGCCAGGAGAGGAACCTGCCCCTAACACCCCCCCAAGGTGACCAGTGGGCTCCATGTTAATCATTGATCTAATCGTGTTCATTGGCCACAATCGGTCATGCACTTCAGAAACAAGCCGGCTCTATTTATCCCTCATGTCCTTTTCATTTCCCTTTTAAACTGTGAAAGTACACAGTACACAGAGAATGTATGCAAATGAGTGTGGCAAATAAATATGTGAAACGTACTATAAGTGCTATACAAGGATTTTTATAGCATTTGCGTTCTTACATACAAGCCCTTCTGGAAATGTTCAGGAAAATGTCCGGACTTCAGCTCGTTTCTGAAAGATGCTGTAGTCACAAAATTGCAGACAAGAGAAATAAT
The DNA here is from genome assembly GCF_022379125.1 of Scophthalmus maximus. NCBI lineage: Eukaryota > Metazoa > Chordata > Actinopteri > Pleuronectiformes > Scophthalmidae > Scophthalmus > Scophthalmus maximus. Next base: position 16,357,814 of record NC_061517.1, on the reverse strand, counting down.
GGGCAACCTGTGAAGAGGCCAGGTGAAAAAGTAAAATGTGGTACTTATCAGATGAATGATCATATTTGTGATTACTGTAAAATTATTTTTCTCCTGCATCAGATTACCCAGACCAGGCCCGGTTCTCCTGGTCCGGCTACATGGAGGAGACTGGTTCTAAGGCAGTGGCCGCTGACACCTTTAAAGTGGTGAGAACAGAGAATAAATGTACCGTTTTTCACTTGAGTCGCATTATGAATCTAGTTGAAGTGTCGTGTAGCTCTGTGGTGTGGGCTAGCACAAAACAGCAGCGACGGTGTGGGGAGAGCCAGACTTACAAGAGTGGAAATGTCAGAGTTATTAAAAATAATAAGATGTATGATTTGTTCATGGTCACCACTGTATTTATAGAATGTCATCAGAGCTGAGGAACTGAGTGTTGCCATGGGTACATTAGACACACTTCAGCCGTGACTTCTGCAGAACAGACTAATGCACATGTGCCGACTGCAAGTTGTACAGAAATACCTTAAGATGCTGACCATGAACCGTGTGTTGTTCTCCCCTCTTCCTGTCCAGCGTGCGGCCCACAGCTTCCAGCCTCAGATGAAACTGGAGGCCGTGGACAAGAGAAGTCCTGGTCTGATCAGAGTAGCCACAGTGGAGGAGGTCGAGACTCACCGCATTAAGGTAATTGTGTTTGTGCGTGCACTGTGCATATATATGTGTCCTGGACATTTAACCCCCAAATGTCTGAGGTTATGAATCTTATGATTGTTTCTCCCACTCCCCCATATCCATTATAGCTTTAACTGAGTGTACTGTACTTGCTAACGTTTTTGACGTGTCCACGGTTCCTCCCTCAGGTCCATTACGATGGCTGGAGTCACGTCTATGACGAGTGGGTGGACTCGGATCACCCGGACATACATCCGGCAGGCTGGTGTGAAGCGACCGGTCACCCGCTAAAAGTTCCCCCGCGGGACTCCAAAACACAGCCACACGGTAGCGACTACAATACTTAAAGGTTCAGCGTGTAAGGTTTGGTGGCATCGAGTGGTGAAGTTGCACATTACAACCAACTGGACACTCCTTGCCCACACCCTTCTCTTCCTAGCGAGTAGAAAACTACGGTGTCCTTTAGGTAATATAAAAATGTGAAATGCCCTCTTTAGAGACAATGTGTTGGTTTGTCTCTTCTGGGCTTCTGTAAAAAAATGGCAGCGCAACATGGCAGACTCCGCGGAAGGGGACCCGCTATTGATGTAGATTTAGAAGGCTCATTCTGAGCAAACGAAAACACAACAATTCTTAGTTTCAGGTGATGATACGCTAATGAAAAAATAATTCAGAAGTCTGTTTTTGTATATTCCACTGCCACCACTTAAGTTCCACCGTTGACTCTATTGCTATTGACCTTTTTATTGATTTGTCTGTGTTGTTACTTGTAATTTCCTCGCCTTTTGACATGTTGCAGTACAAAAAGCACAGGTGTAAATAAGTCATATATGAATCAGTGATGGCTGAAATCCTTGCAGCTGCTTCAGTCTTCAGTACCTGAGAAAATTGAACAGAACCGAGCCGTCCTTAATGAGCCTTTTCCGAAAGTCAAAAATATCTTAGTAACAGGCATAATCTCATACAGTGCATCATGGGAAGAGGGTTTGTGAGCCTCCTGCTGTGTGTACACATGTGAGGGTTCATCTGTCTGTGTTCGTAGGTGTGAGGGAGCCTCCTGCTATGGGTCAGTCCACCTACCCCTCCTCTGTTCCCTGCAAACCCATCAGCCAACCGAGAAACAACAAGTACAGCTTCCACAACAGGTCGTTCAGTTGACCCTTCATTCACCAGGGCCAACCATCCAAAATACATACCAAAACATCATATATATTATTGGGCCATATGTTTGTTTTTTTAAAGAAATTCTAATGTGATTTGTCGATCTTCTTCAAATGCGCTTTGGCCGAATTCCCATTTGCCTGTGGACGTCTGTCTTTGAAAACAGGAAGTGTCCAACTCCTGGTTGTGATGGCTCCGGCCACGTGACCGGTCGCTTTACCGCTCATCACTGCATATCTGGCTGCCCGCTGGCTGAGCGCAACCAGGGCCGGCTGAAGGCAGAGCTGTCGGACTCGGAGTGCAAGAGGAACCTCTTCTTCGGCCAGAGGACCAAGAAGACGCATTACCGTGGCAGGTAAAGGTGTGTGTGCGTGTGTGCACATGTTTGTGTGTGTGTGGCAGGTAAAGGTGTGTGTTTGTGTGTGTAGGTTGGATTTTGTCTCACATTTATCTTTACATATGCTTTCAGGATTGGTCGTCCTCCCAAATACAGGAAGAACCAACAGAGAGATTACCAGAGTGAGTTTTTTTCTCAATGCATGCCCTACTTTGACTGAATTTGTTTCAACATAGGAGATATGGACAGCAGCTTGTCTGTGTACACACACACACACACACACACACACACACACACACACACACAGGATTTAGCAGCTGTAAGTGTGTCAGCCTGCTAAACCTGACTCCACCTGCATTAACGAGCTTATTGTGGAATTCAGTGGTGTTTAGCAGGTGTGAATATTGTATCTGTGGTCAAGGTGTGACACAGCAACATAAATTTTCTTTTGAATTTTTCGGTATAAAATGACCAAATTGGAAAATTCAGCAGACGTTTTTTGATGTCTCATAAGAGCAAAAGCACAGGTGGAGCTGATAAAACCAGGGCTCTGATCCAGTTATGTCTCACAGCGAGCCAGGACATCTGAATGGAATGAATTACTCCTGTGCTTCTGCCGCTCTGATATGTCAAAACGCCTGGTGTAAAAGTGTAGTGTTCATATTTTAACATGTTTTTGTGTGTGTGTGTGTGTTTGCCCGGAGACATGTCCTCAGAGGTGTACCCCTCACTGTTCATGTCGGCTCTGAGTGGCCAGTCAGACCGGACTCTGTCTCTGTGCTGGGAGCAGCACTGTAAGCTGCTGCCCGGCGTTCAGGGCATCCACGCCAGCCAGGTCGCGGCATGGAGCGTGGAAGAGGTCAGCAAATGTTATCGCTTACCTTCATGTTTTCTTTGTATATTTTCTGTTTCTAATGTATTTTGTGATTTAATCTGATCGCTTTGATCGTCTGAAAATGGGTTCTCTGCCCCGCAGGTCTTCAGGTTTGTCCAGAATCTAATCGGCTGTGAAGAACAGGCTCGTCTGTTCAAAGACGAGGTGAGACCGCAAAGAGCTTGTTGATGAAGTCGTACAACATTAACATAATTGTTATATTGCACTGTAGATGCAAATGCAGTAAAAACACTTTATAGTACCTGGTGACAGTTTGATAGCTGTAATTCACTGTGTTGCTTAGTATCTGCTTGTACCACTGTTCTTTACTGACTCGACCTACTGTCACATGAGGTCATAATTTTTGACACATTTACCTTTGCATTATCACAGAATCACATCATTTTCCCAGTGAATGGAGATTGTAAGCACATCACATTGAGCCAAGTAGAATGAGCAGAAACAGTGACCTATTATCACCTTTTAAGCTGATATGACAGTTCTTTAGCAAACAGTTGCTATTTAGACATTCAGCAGACATCATGTCTGACTTGGATCAACATTAGCATTCAATTGAAATCGTGTTTGTGTCCACCACGCGAGTGTAAGTCCAATATCCACTTTTCCTTTTCACTTTGTTTCGCTCTCCAGCAACTCTTAAGAGAAATTTCTGACTGCTAAATGCTCCGCTATGTTAACTCCGGAGTATCAGACAGTGTCCGTCTGCCATTTGGCCCTGGGACAGTAAATGTGCAAATATTGATTTAACGCTATAAACATTAAAATCTATGGTCTCAGACTTGTCCATCAAGTCGAATTAACACCCGTGACCATCACAAATAAAAAGGACCGTTATGATCTTCACCAAATTGACTGAGTCCACCGTTTCAGGGCTACTGTACCGTATCATAAGTGACTTCTCCGTGAACATGTCCACTGACATTTCCTCTGTTGCGTGTGCCCCCTCTCCAGATGATTGACGGGGAGGCCTTCCTGCTGCTCACCCAGACCGACATTGTGAAGATCATGAGCATCAAGCTCGGCCCCGCCCTCAAGATCTCCAACGCCATCCTCATGTTCAAGAGCACAGACGAGGGACTCAAGTGATTGAGGAGCGGGGGGGGAGCCACCAATCTTCATGTGCCAAATTCATTTTATTGCAGGGAAAAGACCCTGACCCCTTTTTCATGTGTTTGGTGTCCTGTACCCATCAGAGAGGAAGGGTGGGGGGGTTGTTATGGTTCATGTGGCGTGAGGAGGGATAAAGGAGGGGTTAGAAGAAGAAGGGAAAGTAGGAAATACATATATATTTGGGGAGAAATGACGTAAAGATGATCGACAAAAACTGGTATGTGGGGTGGATAGAATCGGGCTGAGGCAGGTGAGTGGGGGGGACAGCCAACGTTTTTCGAGTTTGGTGGTTTTCCAACTGTTGCGTTTGACTCACTATCAGAGTTGGATTATTACCAAACCACCGAACATCACTTGAACATCGCAGTCACCTGCTTCTGGTTGCACTTCCGCAGATGTGGCACAGACGTCCTGCCGCCTCTCACAGCCGATCTGGAGACACTAACGCTATTAGTGCTTTAACTGCCAGACGGGGTATCGCTCCTTTTGATGCGAGATCTAACACGGGTCAGTTGGAACTGTACTCAGACCGCCTTTCACGGGTGAGGTGGACTCAAAAAAGGTTTACACAACGACCACATTTTCAGAAATACTCATATTTGGACAAAACAATTGGTTACAAGAGCACTCGGAGAGTGCAGACCTCCGCCAAGACTGAGCTGTGCTGTTTTCTATAAAAAAAAAAATCCTGGATCCAGATCTCAAAAAATGTAATCACCTGTTTCCATGACCAAGACTTATCTTTGATAATATTTAAATGCAAATCCCTCCATAACTTTTTGAGTTGTCCAACCCACTCACATAACCTCCTTGGTGGAGGTATAAAAACGACAACAACAACAACAACAACACTGGAGTAACATACAGAACATACTGATAAGAACATGGGAGAACTGTGGATGGGGGGAATGCAGTAGCTGAGGCTGGTCAGTGAGGCTCCTACAAGCTTCACGTTTTGTGCAATAAAAAAAAGTTGAGACTTAAGAGAGGAAGTATTCAACAACACTTATTATTGCAGCTCCTTTGTGTCATCAGCCTAATCCTAATACTGTAAACGAATACAACGGATAAATAAGCTATTTCATTCTGCCTGCAAACCGTGTAGGGCCGTAGCAGACGTGAGAAAACCTTGACCTCGGCCTCAGTTTCCTGGTTATTTGTATTATTGTGAAAACTGAATGATCAGACCTGTAATTTAAAAGGTTTCCCTCTGATTCAGAATCTGACCAACGGGGTGTTTTCCACAAGACCTCAAATTATTTTTCAGCACGTTGGCACAACTGTGAAACCCCTCATGGATTTTTACACAATGATATTCCCACACTCGGTCACTAGAGAGTGCAAACAATCCACATACTGGCGCTATTCGTGGATTTGATATCCAGCCGATGGAGCTCCACTGCAGTCCACACGAGATGGAAACTCCATTCTGAGTATGTTCTTCTGAAAATGTTTACATTTTATGTCAGAATAAGTTAAAGAATAATGTATGAATTTGATATTGTTGAATGAAAGTTATTTTTCTTGAAAGTTTTAAGGGCTCCTGGGATGTCGAAGATAATCTTTATGTGTGTCTCTCTGGTGGGATTCATGTGTGTGTGTGTGTGTGTGTGTGAGGTGTGTGAGAGAGAGAGAGAGAGAGAGAGAGAGTATGTGTGAGTCAAGATAATCTTGGCTCACAATTGTCATTCCATCCATATGAATTAATAAACGTCCAAAGCTGATTCAAGTCTCTGCTTCTTGTCTTACATGTGGGATCTCTCTCCTTAGCGTGTGCAGGTGTGTTCTGAGCGCTGCACTATTGACTATAAACTTATTTTGCTCGCACCACATCCCCCTATTGACCATTTAGTCGTCAACAGGCGGCTGTGGTGGCGACAGCTCCTGACCACGCCCCCTCTGCTCTCGCTGCTTCACGTCCCGCTGCAGATGGCAGGACAACATCCGACACACCGCAAAGAGATTACACGAATGAAATACTCAGGTCATCTGTTGGGTGGTGAATGTTTCATACAGGAAGATACACACAGGTGAGCGGGATCCTTTTCGGAAGGAGGATGCTGAGAAGGATGTTGCGTTCAAAATGAAAGAACGCTTATTAGCAGGAGGTGGCACAGTGATCATCTTCTTTAAAGTCACCCTTGGTTCAAACGGGATGTTAAATAATGATAATGAGGATGACAATAATTACTTCATTTCTATAGCACTTATCTAAACAAGGAACACTGGAATAAAACAATGGTTAGTGCAGCACAGTAATATTTTGATTGATATGATATGATATTCGCTTGTCTATGTTTATCTGTGACTACTAAAACTCGCTTGGTACTTTTCTCTCATTATGAAAGCAAAGAGTAAAAAAAATGTTAGCGTCTAAAATTGCACAGCAATCCTTGTCAGTACATTTCACACACACACACACACACACAGTCTGAACGGCCTGTAGCTCCGCCCCTGAGGCGTGTAGCTCCGCCCCTGAGGCATGTAGCCCCGCCCCTGAGTTACGCCCACGCAGGTGTTTAAAAGTCAGGAACTCTCCATCAATGATTCACTGTGCCGCAGCCCGTCAGAAGTGACCTGAGACCGGCTCCTCTGCTCGGACTCTGCTCCTCACCGCCTGCACACAGGTGAGCACACACTACCGGACCGACCTCCACACCGGGCATGTGTCTGTCTGTTCACCCCCCCTCTCTTTGTTCCAACATATCCATCTTTTCTTACTTTTTCCTCCTCATCGGTGTGTCAGTGGTGCTTCTGCGAAGGACTCCGTTAATCGACTTTATAGTGCACTGTTATCAGACATTGAGTCTGTATCAGGTCATCGGTCTGCCTGTCATATCACTATCATAGCCTTTTGCTAATTGCTCAGGCTGTGATATGTTTTTGAAGGATTCAAGTCATATTTTTTTTCATTATTTATTATTATAGTTATATTATCTGTTATGAAAAGTCTTATCATATGGGTCAAAAAGACTAAATAGTTCATAAGTGGTATTGGTCTCCTACAGGAGATTAGGATACTTTTATACATATTATTCTGGATTGAGTTTTATTGATCCTTGGTTAAGGATGATGGATATTTCAGGTCTAAAGACTGAAGGGAAACTCTTGTCTGTTTCATGGAGGCAGGTTTTGTTTTGGTGCAGGGGCGACTCAGTGATTCAGAGTCTGCTCAGTAAAGCTTTGGACAGACCGCTGCAGTTCGTCTGCAGTGGTCTGTTGTTGAATGTCCACAGGCAGGTTTACTTGTCTGTGGAAGATCATTGTTGTTAAAAAGATGGTGATCACAATCTTTAACTGTGAAATATGTGGGGTCAGTTCAATCTGTTGACAGGCAGATTCTTTATTTTGCCCTTATTTATTAATAATCCTTTGCTGTTCCTTCCCAGCATAATTCACTTTGACTTGACAGCCTATTCAGGAAATGCTTTTTATTTTGGACTTGCTGTGTCTTTATCCGAACTGCAAAGAAAACAACAGCTTTTCCTCGATTATATTATTCCATGCATTCAGCTTTTTGAGTTATATTTTAATGTTAACACTCGCTCTGTCTTGTTACCTTATCCAATATGTCAGCAAGGTGCCGTCTCCAGGTACTGTAGATCTCAGGTAGATTGAAAAATGTCAAACGATTTTTTTGAAAAAAGTTTGTATTGTAATGTACTTATCTGCTCCAAAATTCAAACTATAGATGCTTTTGATTTTAAATCTTGTATTTTGACACTAGGTTCTCCACAGGGTCATATTTTCTTTTATGGAATGCAAGGGTTTATGAATTTGAGGCTGTTCTGTGTGGCTTCATCAATTTTGTAGAATAACAGTTAGGTTTTTGAATTTTTTTTTTAAACAATTAGATTTGTGCTTTTATGCGTACAATTAGGGAATCTGGCCTGGAGCTCCTGAAGCAAAATTTAAAATAAAATAATTGTCACTTTTATTTCATTTGTGTTTGTGTGTGTGTGTGTGTGTGTGTGTGCGCGAGAGAGAGAGAGAGAGAGAGAAAGGCGGACACCTTGGTCATCCCATATTATTGTTTATAGATATCAGACACAGTGAGACACAGCAATGTTTATCATGGAAACATGTTCAGTGATACAGTCCCCAAACACGCAAACACACACACGCACGCACACACACATACACAAACACACACACACACACACAGACAGAATATATTCACAATGTCATTCATTGTGTCTGTTGCTCCAGCATCTTGTTTCTTACAAACCCGAATTACCGGATCCCGTGGATCCTCGGGGGGTGTCACACTGAGGTCAGCAGTGGATTTGGTGGGAGTGGAATGGATAAAAGCCATGGCAGACTGTAAAGTAAGTCCTTTTAGTTTTTGGTGTTTGTGCCATTCATTTAATTTCATTCATTTCCTATGTAACCATGTGACAAGGGGAAACATGCCTGCTGCCCAGTTTAAATTCCAGTTATCAGACAAGTTTGTCTGATTTCGTGTCATGTCACATTATATAACGTCGGGTCATTTCAAGGTGTTTCCACTGCTGCTTCTATAAAATTGGTTTGCAACTCAAACAAACCAAGTTCCTGTTGAGGATTAAATACAGTTTATCAGATAATCTCAAACCGTGAGATGTTTTCATCAGAAGTTACACAGTAATCATGCCGTGTGCAGCAGAGGGACTCAGGTCTTGCCTTTCCTGTCACTGTTACCAGTGTGTGGGGGGAAATCCTTGAAATCAAACCTATTTGATTATTATGCTCATATTAAATGACTGTCACAGTTGATTTTTCCTTTTCGTGGACAATTTTTTTTGTGTCACACCAGTGTGCACGATTGTTGCAATACATAAGGAGAGAGAAGATAGTTCCCTCTGCATGTCTTCCAGTTGAAAAAGCATTGGGAACATGGCTTTAATTATGTTGAGTGACGCTGCTGCTGAATGAAATGATTGAAAGTGACTTGTTTCGACAAATGAATGCAAAGTGTAGTTTTCAATTATCTTGTTGAATTGTATTAATCTTTATTTCATTTTCTCTCTCTCTCCAGCTGCAGTCTCCACCGTCCTCCTCCGCTCATGCTGATGTCAACCTGGGACCCTCGGCAAACCCACAGTCAGTAGCTCTCTTCCCATTGAGCAGCATGTATTGTTACACACAGAGGATGTTCTTTTTAATGGCGGCTATACAAAAACCAACTGTTTGTGTCTGATAGTGTAACCTCACCGGTCTGGATCAAACATTTACAGACGATTTTGTGTCACAATTCAGTGAAAATCCCACAAACAACATTTTTTGTATTGATTTATCCTGTATTTTATGCCTCAGAAGACAGATAATTGAAGACAAATGTCACTTTTGTGAGAGAAATTACAAAAGTCCAGCGTTTGTAAGCTATTAGAAAATGCAGTGCTTCAGGCTATTGTGTAATCTTGTTTAATGCATTTAATAGATTACGCTCTGTCTTGTTTCAGTGCCAGGCCCACTGACTTTGACTTCCTGGCTGTCATTGGGAAAGGGACCTTTGGAAAGGTAACAATGAGACAATAACTTATTCATATCCAATCTGTGTGTCGGCTCAAAATGTCATTATCTTCTCTCAGCACTTTGCCCAATCGCAACTCGTTCAGTTGACATATTCGGCGAAAGCGATTCAATCCAGACGAGGCCCCCGTGGCATGACCTGGCGTCGAGGACATCAAAATAATAAAGTCTGGTGCAGGTATTAATGGTGGGTCGTATAGATTAAGAGTCGCTCTCTGTGGAGCAGCAACATTTATTTTATTGTGCTGACCTTGTGAGACAGAAGAGAGCGAGAAGAAGAAGGAGAGCGCGATAGTGAGCTGTCGCTGACATTGCAGAGAGTCGACCTGCTCACTAATGTCTGATCAAAATGTGCTGCCAGATTCATGAATTATTAACTTTACAGTCCACTGAGGCCCTTTTTAAAGGTACCTGGTACATTACCCAGTCACAGGAACTGCATAATAAATCAAACGGCAGCAGAGGAGCATTTCACAGAAACAATACAGTCCACTCTTAATAGGATTTTTTCCACCCCGCGTGGTTTATATTTCGACACAAAACGAACAGCGTTGATGCTGTTTGGGTTCCCTCTGCCTCTTTGTATCTAACACTTTCTCAGGATCATCTGTTTCCACAGATCACGTATCTGTGTTGTGTGTGCTGATCTCGCAGAGGATTGGTGTGCGCAGGATGCGGGCGCAGACTGTTTACTAAACTAACCACTCACAAACCAACCTCCATGCAGGTCCTGCTCGCCAAGCTCAAAGCCGACAGCAAATTCTACGCCGTCAAAGTGCTGCAGAAGAAAGTCATCCTGAAGAAAAAAGAGGTGGGCTCCAGCGTGTCGGGCGTTTACAGTGAATGCTCTTGGACAATTGTCATAACAGCTGGTCCTTTCTGAATTCATCTTTTTTTTTCCGTCTACAAAGTTCATCATGAACCCAACCTCCACATTAACACAAACCAAATCACACCTAAGCTCCAATGTTTACATCCTCAGCGAGTTTTGATTTTCAGAAACATTAATTTTGACTTTGCGATCAGGCTTTGCATTGGAATCAAAAATATCAAAATATGTTTTAAATTACAAATATACTGCTGCTTTTACACACATGAACTGATACAAACATACAATCTACAAACTCTTGATATGATGTCCGTGGGCAGTTTTAGTTGAATAGAGATTTTAACTGGGGCGTTTGAACTACACAGTGCTTTGATGTGCCACGCTGTTGGTGGAGGTGGAAAATACCTCAACTTGAGCCAAGAGGAAATAATAATTTGTGTGTGTGTGTGTGTGTGTGTGTGTGTTCGCGCAAGTATCTTTGAGTGTTATTAGTAAACAGTGTTTTGACCCAGCAACAGAATCGGAATCTTATCTAATCTACAGCTTGTTCTCGACAAAGAACATATTTTACAACTCCCAGAAAATAAACAGGGCCACCTATGTGTTTATGTAACGACTCACTCGGATCATCTGATCAAACACAGTCGTCGTCCTTTGTTATTCTGCTGGGTTTTTTAGATTAGAGATGACTTCAATCTTCTGTTTTAGTCTTTTTGTAGTTTTATGAAACCTAAATTCAAACATCAGTCTCATAAACCTCAGAAAAGCTGAATAGTGTGACCTTTCACCTTCAGTCTCTCCCCTTCTTTATCATCGTCATGCACATTTGTTGCACTCGGCATTTGTTTGCTGCGCAGGGGCAGATTAACTGAAGCTCAGCTAGTTGACTTCAGTTTCTTTCCAAAACATTGCAAAAGATTCAGTTTTTACCTTAAACAGCATTTAGGCTATTCCATTTTACAAGTACACAATATAAAAATCTCATTCTCAAACTCTGAAAAAAAAAGATATTTTCTATTCAATAGTTCCAGGATCCGTTCTGCCTTTAAATGAAGAATCACTGTTGTAGGACTGCTTTTAAGTAGTATCAGTTGTGTATAAATTGAATTATTCTTTTTTTTTTCAAACTTAAGATATTCAAATTTAAAAATGCAACATTTTAAAAGAAATTGTGAATGTGCTCGCTCGCTGTGGAAAAATGATCAAATAACTAACTGCAATTTAATGCAGGCTGTATATTTAAACACTCAAACGTGTATTTCTCCCTCTGACTTCTTCTAACTGGCCACATCGCTTTTGTGGTTCCTCTCTCAGTGGAGCCAACCTGAAGAGAAACAGTTCCTTTGGAAAGCACTCATGGAAAACCAAGCAAGATTCCTGCACATGTCCTCTCTTTTGTTTATTGTTCATTTACATCCCGATGAACTATTCTCTCTGAGCCCCAAGATTTAAATGTTTTTATGTCACGTGTATATGCAACATAGCAAAGGAGGCTCTGAAACGTCTCTTTTCATTCTCTACCTTCAACCGCTCCGTTTCCCCTTTTTTTCACTCCTGTCTCTTTTTAGCAAAAGAACATCATGGCAGAGAGAAACGTGCTGCTGAAGAGTCTGAATCACCCGTTTCTGGTTCGGCTCCACTACTCCTTCCAGACCCCAGAGAAACTCTACTTTGTCCTCGACTACGTCAATGGAGGAGAGGTACCACTCTTACAGTAAATAAGTCAATACATGAACATGAATAAATGGATAACGTACAAATAATATCTAGTGTTTTAGCCCAGACAATGATTGAAAGTAAATTATTATTATTTTTGTGATATGTGTGTGTGTGTGTGTGTGTGTGTGTGTAACCATTGGTGTTTGAACAAGACTGATGTCCTTTTTATTCTTCCCTCCGTCCTCTCCATGCACCTGTCTCCTCTCCTCTCTTTCGGGCCCCTGCAGTTGTTCTTCCACCTGCAGAGAGAGAGATGCTTCTCTGAGCCCAGAGCGAGGTTCTACGCCGCCGAGGTAGCGAGCGCTATCGGCTACCTTCACTCTCTCAACATCGTTTACAGGTCAGGCCCGACAGACTCGCACGTACACGGTTGCATGATTCTTAAAATATGAGGTAAATTCACAAATGATCCTTCTTCTTTTTTTTTCCCCCACACCGATAATCTTCTTGTTCATGTTCACTGCAGAGATCTGAAACCAGAGAATGTTCTTTTAGACTCTCAGGTAAGACAGATTCAACATGTCTGCTTCAAGGCTTTTTGAAATTGTAAACTCTAACTCCTTTAATTTGTCACCACTGTAAAAATAAAAATATGTCCTGTTTGTGTTCTCTGTGTGCAGGGCCACGTGGTGCTCACAGATTTTGGGCTGTGCAAAGAAGGTGTAGAGCCGGAAGGAACGACCTCGACTTTCTGTGGGACTCCAGAGGTGAGTGAAAAATATTCTCAGTATAGGGAAAGGGTCATCATAAAGTCATAAAAACAAATCTGTCATGTTTAAATGTGACTGACGCCTTCAATTGTCTGAACATTTTGTAGCAGAGATTGTAAAGGTCACGTGTAGTAAGTCTCTTTCTCCTTTCCTCTTTTCTACTCGTCTCTCTGTCTGCAGTACTTGGCTCCAGAAGTTCTTCGTAAGGAACCATATGACAGGACAGTGGACTGGTGGTGTCTGGGAGCGGTTCTCTATGAGATGATCTACAGTCTGGTGTGTGTGTGTGTGTGTGTGTGGTTGATTCAGGGGTTATGTCTTTTTTGTTAAATATACAGATGCAGTATACCAAATCTTCTGGTTGACATTTAAAATAATAGTTTGACATCAAGGGAAATACACTGACTTGCTTTTTTTTCAAGAGTTGAAGGAGAAATAACTGATGCCTCTCTCAAGTCTGTACGCTCAATATGTAGCTACATCCAGCAGCCGTCTAAAGTATCTCAACAGCATCTCTGAAGCTCACTGATTTTATTTAATCAATACAAAAACCAGCGAGGCAGTGACTTCATAATTACCGTACAGACTCGAGGGTGGCGTCGATCTTCATCCTCATCAAACCTGACAATGAGTCAAATAAACATGTTTCCCAAGATGTAAAATTATTCCTTCAAACCCAAGTGGGGTGCTCAATCTCACAGAGTAATCAAAATGATCCCTGGATCGATAAATGGCTATAAAAATATTTATATATTTTTTTGTGTGTAAGAAAACATTTCTGGCCTGATGGTGCTGGAGGAAAGATCTGAGGACTATTGAACCCTTCAGATTCTGCCTCTTGAGACCATGAATGTCCGCTGCTCAGTTTTTCCACAAACCTTGTTATGATTCCATGTATTGATCAAAGAGTTGTTTAGACATACAGAATGTGCACATTTGCATTCAAGTGTAAATGAATTTGCGTTGTTTCCCTTTTCATTTCCCCCTACACACGTGATAAAGACGCAACCTCATACCCCTCATGAAATTTCAGTTTCTTAATGAAGGAACATTTATCTTTGCTGAGTCGCTTTGCATGATTTCGTACTAATGGTGTCTGTACCCGTCCCTGTGCGTCAGCCGCCGTTCTACAGCCGCGACGTCGGTGAAATGTACGACGGGATCCTGCACAAGCCGCTGCCGCTGCCTCAGGGGAAGTCTCACGCCGTCTGCTCCCTGCTGGTGGGGCTCCTGCAGAAGGACCAGCACAGGCGCCTCGGGGCCATCGCCGACTTTGTGAGTGTGATGTGTTAAAAAAAATGTCTCTCAAATGTGGCTGCACATTAAAACAGATGGCTGCCCAGACAAGCCATAAGCTTAGTCTTAGACGAGGGATATTTTCAAAGGGCAGCTGCATGAAATGATGCCTTGACTGCGGACTAGTCTTTGTGCCTCCTAATTCAAGACTCAGAATATGCTCATCTTATTTTCTCTTTTTTTTTTAAATTTAAATGTATGCATACTTTTGTCTTTCTCTCATAGTTAGAAATAAAGAACCACACCTTCTTCTCTCCAATCAACTGGGACGACCTCGACCACAAGAGAATCACTCCTCCTTACAACCCGAATGTGGTGAGCTTTGTGAATCTGTATCTTTTAGCCTCTTTTCATATCAAGTCTGTCCCTGTGCTCCGTCCCCTACGTATTCCGGTACCTTCTCCAGTGTCTTCTCCTACCTGGAGACACATTTTCCAGTGAGCTCAGCAAACAATACCCCTGTTTGTAGTCTTGCCTGAAGCTTATCCACTTCACATTTTTTCAAATCCCTTTATCCTCTCGTTCAGATAGACTTCAGCTCACCGGGTTACCTTCTTTATAAGTTTTACTTGTGTCACTTGTGGTCATGTTTTTTTATTATTATTTTTTGTCTCAGCTCGTTCTTCACCTCTTCGCGTTTGTGAAATAGGAATTGAAACATCAATTGATGTCCATCAGGAGGGTTTTTCATGGGGGCAACCCTCAGCAATTGTTTTGGGTTAGGTTGAAGGGCTCTTATTTACAGAAAATATATCATTGTGATTAACTCACAGATATCCATTAGCCGTGTAGCCACTGTACTAAATGAGTATATGCAGTTTGTGAATCTGCAAGTAACCATAGTAACAATAATACTGATTTTAGGCACAGCGACCAGTGCATCTTGCTATAAAATATGAAAGAGCTGTCAGGAGAAACTTCTCCTCATTCCCTATAATGATCTCCTCTTTCAGAGAGGCCCAGCTGACACTCAGCACATTGATCCAGAGTTCACCAGAGAAATGGTTCCTAACTCAGTGAGTCGCACCCCGGAGCTCAACGCCAGCACCAGCTGCAGCAACGCCTTCAACGGCTTCTCCTTCGTCGCCACCGAGGACAGCTTTCTGTGAGACTCATCTCTCTTAAGATTATTTTTGTTGGGCTTTTTTCCGCCTTTAATTTGACAGGACAGCTAGGTGAGAAAGGGGGGAAGACGTGCAGGAAATCGTCACAGGTCGGATTCGAAACCTGGACCTCTGCATCGAGGAATAAACCTCGAAGTATATGCGTGTGCCCGCTCTATCCACCGAGCCCCCCCGGCCACAAGAGACTCATCTCTCTTGAGGTAGCTAGAGATCTCGTGGAAACAAGAGCTCCTCAAGTGCTATGGTAACCACCACAGACGTCCCACAGTGCATCTGTCATGATTGACTAATTTCCAGATTCTCCCTCTTGGGAGTGTGGCTTATATGAAACAGTTGGCAAATTAAAGGGGAAAAAAACTACCCAAATTGTCTCGGTAAGGTTGTGGGCCACCACGAGCCCTTCAGTGTCTGAACTCTGCTGGAGAGGAGGACACCATTTTTCCAAAATATAATCCCTCATTTGATTTGGATGTTGATGGTGGAGAACGTTGCCTAACAAGTTGGTCCAGAATCTCCCATATCTGTTCAATCGGGTTGAGAAGGACATAGCTTGTGTTTCACTTAATTTTTTCATGCTCATCAAACCTTTCCGTGACCCATCGTGCATCATGGTTGGGGCCGTCGTCGTGCTCTTCTTCCACTGGTTTTTCAGGTTTTTCCTTTAAGTTATCACCTGTCTGTGTGTGCACCTTTTTAGCCGCGACGTTTTCCCAGGCCTGCCCTCAGAGAAGTTGCGGCGGATCTTACCAAATATACAGGGCCATAGAAAGTGGGAGCATCCTTTTTTTTTTACATCTGCAGAGGAATGAAGAACGTGTGATGCTGGAGTTACACAAAAGTTGTTTTATAATAACTTTAAACACATCTGTGCACATTGTGTAGGTTATGTTGTTTATGTGGTTTGCTATGTGAATTGTGCTTCTGTTTGATGCATTGGAACTGTGGAAGGTCCTCACATGTTTGTCTGGAGACTATTACAGCCTGTAGATATCAGACAGTGAGAGTAATTCGTCAGGCTAAAACATGTTCACGTTGTTATGAAAATTCTGTACCTAACATCTGTAAATACTCAGTAGCGAGAGGATTTTATCCGTGCAAACCATGAAGTGCCTCTCTGTTTCAGAAATGACTGGCAGTGACGGGAGACGCAGACACTGCATCTTCTTTTAATTATCTCCATTATATATGTGTTTTTGCGTCTGATATTAAAGAAGCACCAATTCCTGAATATAACATGTTATTATTTACCTCTTTGGTTTTGTTTAAAGTTTTCATTTCGCAGAATACCCTATCAGATGCTTTTCTATGACACTGAACACACTGATGGGGAAATAACAGTAAAGACGGCTTTAATTGTGTCCTTTTTACATGGTGTCAATTCTAAATATAAAAACTCTCAGGGACAAAACGCTGATCTGACTCTCCTGGTTCACCTTTTTGCCTTCTAAAACTGTAACCCTGCATGACAAGCTGTCATTCCCTGACTGATTCTGTAAACAGAGAGCTGACATCACGCTGCCAGCAGCAGCAGCATCATTAAGAGCTGACGACAGCAGAAGGAAAACAATCTGTGTGTGTGTGTGTACATAGAAAACTTGTTAATAAATCAGACAGCTGTCAAAACATTGTCATGTTCTTTTGAATGAACCATTAAAGATGACTGGAGCATAACAGAAACAATGTTTTTGATAATTAAGCAGCTTGTAAGTGTCCGATGTTCGAAGGTGCTCTGACTTTGCTTGAGTATTTCTGTTTAATACTTAGCTATAGGTACATTGCCCAGCTAATCAAAGTTATTTGCAGATTATTTTTCATTTAAAAAATGCTGAACTTCTTAGAGTGGATGCATTTTTCAGTTTAAAAAAAATCTGGAATTCAGTCCTCGTGAAGTAGTGAAAAAAAGAGATGAATTTACAATTTTGTAAAAGGAACAATTTCCCCAATTGTACTGCCATGACATTTCCATTCTTGCTTGTTTTCACGATCCACACACTCATTTCTAGAACATTCGTAATATAAGCTGACTTCAATTCATTTGAATATTCTCATTTCAATGCGAAATAAGATTTGTTTAGGACTCAATTATAACTAGAAATGTCTTTTGCAGGCCAATAGTAGATTACTTCAGAAGAGTTCTTTAACTTGGGTAACATCCAGCTGATCATACTTTTGTACTTTAATCTAAACACAGTTTTGAATCTAGGACTTGTGTTCAAATACTGCATGTTTCTGGACTTCACTCGAACCTCAGACCACTTCAGTCTGTGAAGACATTAGGTCAACACTTGCACCAGCTCCTCTTACCCCCTCGTGGTACAGTGGTATCCAAGTCGTGACATACTGATGGTTCGGTATACAGTGTGTTTGTGTGTGTGGATGTGTGTGAAACCACGCCTGTCCACAAACTGTATTCATCTGTGAACAGTGCAAACAGGTGCTACTGGGATTACTGTACCCATAGGAAACAAGTAAAACAGTCAGTAGTTAACAATGTTGTTGATTAAATGTGCAACAGTTTAACATATTGATGCACTGCATGTATATGTGTTTTTGGACAGTTTGTGCTCTATATTGTGCAATGTCTGGGAGGCAGAATGCCTGCAGACTCGAGGATGAGCTCAAAGTCCCTTTGGCACCAAACTTGTTTCATTAAATAAACACACTTGACTTTGCATACTGACCCTGACACTGAATCAGCTACATGCAATTCAAAAATCATTCACTGTGATACAGTGAATAGTCTCATTGAAGGGAACATGAACGATGCAAAAAGAAAAGATAAAATACAGACTTTCACTTAGAGGGCAATGGTGGCCTTCAGGCTGGAGTGGGCTTGTGTTGCCAGCTCAACAGCCAAACCCCAACTGTGGGCGCTTCCAGGTGCGAACATTTGCAATGTTGTGAGTGTGAGAAAAAACAGAAAAAAATAACCTTGCAATCAGTGAAATGTCCCTGAATACAATCGACCAAATTATGATCATTTGTATTACATGAAATCATAATGACCAGCAAAATAGATACTATATAAATCTATATAGCAACAGTATACAATATATATACAGAAAACCATAAAGACCAGTGAAAATTAATAAAACTTTTTTTTATTTATTGCTGTAATGACTTTATAGAATTAGGGTCATTTCCCCCCGAAGCTATTCTCCACTGTGCTGAGTGTTTTGAGTGGTGGGATAAAATGTGGGACAGTAATTATAACTTTGTTTCTATGGCAACATATCAGTGTCTTCCGGGAAAATAAGCCAATGACATCCACAATTGGTAATTATTAGACAACAGATTAATGTAATAAACAAACTGGTAATACAGAGATAAGAGTGAACAGGTAAAAGAGCAAAGGGGATAATTCTTGGAAACGGTTTCAGGTCAAGAAGTCTGAAAGGACAAATGTTGCAAGAGGATGACAGATAAAACAAATAACCCAGGCAATGTAAAATAAGTCAAAATGGATATATAGACAAAAAGAGATGGGTGTTACATTTTCAGATTACTTGCAGTACGACATAGTAGTCACCTTAACCAGCAGAGGGTTGTTATTTTGAAATTTTCCAAATATGATCAACAGGTCAATTATTAATCCTAACAGTCACATTTGTTCACCTGTAGAAATGACTTTGAAAAACAGCTCACAACCCGAATCGCTGTAAAACTGCCCCACTTAGTGGAGAAAAAAGAGAAATACAACACACAGTTTGTGGCGTTAATCTGCTAATGGAACATAACTAATAAAATACACAAACAAAAATCACACATTCAAAATTGCACTTTTACAAATTTACATACAGTTTATTACAAAAAAGGTTTCCCACATTTTTTGCCACCTACATTGTGTGGGCGCATATTTTTACAAGCGTGGCTGAACATAACAGCTTTAATGTGTTGTCAAGGTTCAAAGGCTGTGTTGTAGTGATACACATTCAAAATATGTTCTTTTCTCTGACATAGAAGGGACAAAAATTAAGAATATCAACTGCACATTTGATTGGAAACACACTGGTTCAGGTTACCATAGTGACTGTGAGGAACCCACAGTTGCTTAGCAACACTGTTGACGAGAGCAGGGATGACGCTGATACAGGCAAAGTCAACATGGCTGTACAACTTTTTTTACAACACAAACACAATTAATTGTTATACACATGTGCTGCATATTTATATAAAAATGTGCCTTCATGTGACAGTTTTGGGGAAGACACACCAAAAATTAAGCCAACCTAAATAAAAAGAGTAGCCTTTAGTTTAAGTCTCCCTGTTTAGGATTCATTACTTACCAATTATTATTTGTTTATAGCCACAACTTGTAGCCAAAAATCAGCTCCAATAGATGAGCATAATCTCGGTGATAAGCTTTTAGTCTGTCTTATGTTTCTCAAAATGGAAGGTGAACGTCGACAGGAGGGGCTCAGTGAAGGGAAGTAAAACAATATGACATTAGCCATTACATTAGTTTTCAAAGGGACATCACATGGGATAGCCTCAATGTGCGTCTTGTGGTTAAAGAAATTGTTCAGAAAGAGGTTGTTATAATTTTTAAACTGTTTTTCCTACTTTCCTGTCATCAGAAACTGAAAATGAGCCTGAGGACAGACCCATTTTTGCAGTTGTCTGTAGTCTGATGTTATGTCAAAGAGCAACATGACTTTTTTTGTTAATTCTGTGTCTATGGATTTGTGTAAGCCTATCAACCTTGTTGTGACACCGAAGTTACAAGCTACAAACATTAATTACAAACATTAATTTTGACCCTGTACCTCTAAGTCGACCTGACACTCCAGACAGAAGAAATCAAACTGTCCAATCAAGGCCAGAGACCTGCCCCTACCTTGCCTCTGATTGGACAAAGAGGGCGAGAGGAGAGCAACTCAGCTGGGTAATTTTTAACAATTATTAGTGCTTGAGCTAAACTGAATAAATGAAAGGGTATTTCAGGATTGCCATTTAAATGCTAAATTGTTGTCCCCCTTTTATTATCTTGTTTTATTATATTTGCAACACAATATATTGTAAACATAAAACAATAACCCACCATCAAGATTTATTCTGATTGGAGGGTCAGTGCTGAGCTACAGTCAGGGTCAAAATATGTGCTTGAAATTTGGAGCTTGTGAATTTGTGTCTCCTCCATAAACTTTGTAAAACTGATCAAAATATTTGTGCACAAATGCGATGACACATTTGTGTTTGTGTTGTTTTTACCATAGACTTTTTTTGCTTCACAAATTCACAAATTCAAGTACACATTTTTACATCGACTAAAAAGTAATATAGGCAGGTTGTGAAATTATTTGGGAACATAATTTCACAAACTAAAAATACGAATGACCCTTATTAGAATCTACAATTTTCATTCTTCAACTACAAATGACCCTTATTGGAATCTACAATTTTCATTCTTCATCCCTTTTTTTTTTTACATTTCATGCAACTTCACCGGCTTATTCATATGAATTCAACCCCAAAATACAGTTTAACTTTAGCTTTGCGCAAAAGGCAGCGATTCCACCGCAATGTCGTCGGGAATTGCACTGATGTCGTCAGTTGCTCCCACACAGCCGCGACGTTCACGAACATTGGATATTTGATATTGGAGACAGCTTGTTTTTTTCTTTTCTTCAAAACATGTTTGTTAGAGTTGCAGTTAAAAGTGAAGGCCAGAACGCGCAGTGAAAGATCAGCTGTCTGAGCAACGGCAGCCGTTAGCCGTTAGCCGTTAGCCTCACCCACATGGGCCGTTTCCGGGCACCGCTCATGCACTTCGCAGCCCTGGTGTTCTTGAACAGACCTCACTTTTTCCAGTCCCGGGTAAATTTCTACTCACACCGCCACGAGTTCTGTTAACCTTCAATGTGTGTCAGTGAGGCACTTCTCGTTTAGCGTAAGTCCTAAAAAGTCCCTTTCCTTCCGTTAAACTGTGGCAGGCAGCAGGTCTACTCTGTCGGAGGCGGACGGCTGATTCAGACGAGACATGTCGCGCGGGTAAGTGAAGGAAACAGACGCTTGAGGTGTTGTTACCGTTTCCCTCTGTGGGAAATACATACCTGTGGTGGAAGCATCTCCCAGCTGTAATCACCTGACTGTGACCTGCGTTATAGTTGTGAATTAAGCGGTCGATCTTTGTACGAGTGAGACTGTGCTCGTTGTTTCCCCCGTCCCTTTAAAACAGCCGTTGTTCTGTTGTGACATGGAGCTGAAAAAAAGGCTCGATCCGGGCCAGTGTCCTCAGAAGCAGCTGCACAATCTCTAAGTTTGGGTTTTTGCAATTGTGCATTTCACCCTGCTGTCACGTCAGGGGGCTTTCTGTGTTGTAGTCACTAACATGGCAGTTATCACAAACTTGTGTTCGTGTCGAGTTGCTGTGCGCTGCGTGCACACCGCATACACACGCCGCTTGAGGCGCTCTACTTTCCGTACGGTCCGTCAACGTCTCATCAAGCGTGTTCACGAGACCTGCTAGCCAAGTTAGCTTTGGCCAAGTTACAGCCAAGTATCTGTGTTGTAAATGATGTAGTTTGTCTCTTTTTTGGAAAATTAACGGAAGTAATTTTGTTCTAAGAGTCGCTCAATGTACTGTTTACAGACACAGCATTGCGTCTGGAATTCCCATCCAGGAGGTAATGGTTTGGTTTGTAGCAGCTAACGCTAGCTGCTAAGCTATCTGAGCTCAGCGTTAGCCTGCTGCTTTTGAACACAACCAATAACTTGACCAAGTTCATAAACAGTCATTGAGAACAACATGCATTGTTGTTGTCTTTTTTGTCGTTATTTGATGTTATACAAAATATCAAAATCACATACAGTTTACAGAACGGTTATAGCATTTTGGTCCTAATGAGCATATATATTTATTTGAACACATTACAGAAAAGCTATATAGTATCACCAGTAAAGAATATTACTCTTACACTTAATTCATTTTCATATTAAGCCACCATGTAGTTGGCATTGTCAGATAGATAAGCAATCACTGACGGGAGATTTAGATTTATTATATGGTTAATATCATAGATTGTAATTTTGAGATAGCATGTCACTTCATATTTAGACGGACATTAAGAAATAGTTTCATAGGACTGTCACTCTGTTGGCTGGCAGAATATTAGTAAACTCCTCCATTCTGCTGGTTGGACACACGTGTTGCTTTGAGTTATTGATTCCTGCCTTTGTACCTTATTTGAATGTTTCATGTTCATTCCATTGTTGAGACATTTTTTAGACATGATATGAAATGGATAAGACCAATTACCAAGTAGGCTGTTTTAGGGGATGAAAGAGGAGGAATTTTACTTTCAAACAAGCCAAGCGGGTTCAGCCATGTTGGGAAGCAAAGCATTGTTGTTTGAAAACCAGTGTTAGCTGTGCACAGTTCATTTGGCTTTCAACATTGTGGAATAGGGCAACAAGAATAAGGCACCATAATGACGTGTAGGTCTGACGCCAACATATTTTTAATTGGTACTTACTTTTAGGTCAGATAATCTGGAATTCACATTTCAGAGATCAGATAAATCTGCCAATAATTGTATACATCCTTCAGAGTATCCCTGTCTTCCACCTGTGTAGTTGTTTTTACCGCAGACTTTGATTCTAACGTTCAGGTTATTTATAATGTTAACAGTGGCGTTGTGGTCTGAACCATAGAGAGCAATTTAACAGACATTAGCCAGAATTGGAATTTTTATTTGTTTTTAATCTGGGGTTTTCCATAAATGTAGCATTTAACACCACACTCCATTACTTGATGAGTTGTCTGATGCTTCTCTAATGTGTTTTCTCACTCTTGATAATTTCTATATTTTGACATCCAGTAATGTTTGTTTCAATTTTTCTCTAACTGGGTTTGCAGCATGGAAGGAGACAGGAGTAATCTGAGCATTGACACGGACGTGGGCACAGAAGAGAGGAAGGACGGTACCAAGAGTAAAGTCAAATGGACTCAGGAAGAGGTGAGTGAAAGGACATGAAAACAAATCTTCTCCTTACAACACACATATACTTATACTATAGAAACTTATTGGATGATATCTGGAGCTACTCACTAGAATTTCAATTAGATTACTTTATTAGCAATAAAAACTACATGACTAACCTACAGTTATCCTATTATGTCACTTTGATTTACCCATGTTATTGTAATGAATCCAAGATAACCTCTACCTGTTAGCTGACCTTAAAGCTCACACTTATTTAGTTTGTCTAAACTGATTTCTTCTCGTATTCAGGATGAGAATCTTAAAATCCTGATCAGCAACTTTGGGAAAAAAGATTGGAAAACCATTGCCAGTTTTTTACCTGTAAGTATTCAACAGAACTGAAATCAGTCAATAAAGAGAAAATGACTGAATCAACATTCCGAAATTTGCAACTATGTGTCTGTAATGTTATTAAACAAAAAAACTGCCTCGGTATTCTAAAGAGAAGGGATAATTTCTGTTGCACAGGGACGGACAGAAATCCATTGTATGCACCGCTGGAAAAATCACATGGATCCTGATTTAGTGAGAGGCTATTGGACCAAAGAGGAAGATGATAAGGTGGAAAAATTGCACAGAAAATCAGATTAAGACTTTCCCTTGGAATAGTGTATAGTTAATTTTGTGCTATCTCACTTTGTACCTCTGTGTTTCCCTTGGACAGATAGTTGAGCTGGTGGGCACCTACGGCACCAAAAATTGGGCCTCGATTTCCAGGCACTTGAAAGGGCGACTGGGGAAACAGTGTCGTGATCGTTGGCACCACCACCTCAACCCACTAGTCAACAATAGCGACTGGTCCTATGAAGAAGACCTCATCGTCTGCAAAGCCCAATCCATTCTGGGAAACCGGTGGGCTGAGATTGCTAAACTGCTCCCTGGAAGGTGGGTCGGTTAGTGGTGATTGATTAGCAGAAATTTAAGAAGTTTGATGACAAGCAGTCACATGGTTGTTACTTTTAATATACGTCTGTTTTAATCAGGGATGACATAGATTTTAATGTACTTTTTAAAAAAATTACTCTTGAAGGACAGACAACTTTGTGAAGAATCGCTGGAACTCCAACATCAAACGTAAAGTGGAGTTGGGCTTTTACAAAGACGATGCTGACAGCATTTCCCTTGATATTCAACAGTTTGTGGAAGGAGAGGTACAGAACTAAACTGAATGATTTTTGTGTGACATTAAAGTTTCTGGATTTACATTATATGTTATGTTACAGGTGGACTTCAAATGTGATGTTGTGTTAGATACTGAACCAGTAACTGTGGTAAGTGTTTGTTGTTGTTTTTTTCTTTCAAGAGGTGGTTTTGAATGCACGGCTGTCATAGAAAAATGTATGTATTATTTTTATATTTTTATCCAAGACGTTCTTAACTGAAATGCTTGGTTTCACTCTCCTACATATTGCTTTGCTGCAGGTCAGGCCAGACAAAGAGAGGAAACAAGATTGTCAGAAATCCAAGTGGAAGACAGCTGCTCCACCTTCACAGACTTTTGCATCAGGGAGAGAGGTCTCCTCTCCGAGTCCCTCTTTGCCCCCCAGTTCGAGTTCAAGTCCCAGTTCCAACTCCGGCGCTCCACCAGCGCCGGTGGACCAGAAAAAGTTTGTTGATGCTGCACTGAGGATGATCGCTGAGGACATGCTGCCACTCAGGTGACTTGTAGTGCTTGTGACTGTTAATGTGCCAAAGCTTGTAAATCAAAGAAATTACCTAAACAGTCTGTTCTGTCGATGATGTCATGTGTGGTCATGGTCTTTTAAGCAACCATATTTGTGTTTATTGAATTACTGAGCTGAAATCATGTGAAATCCAATCACCAGTCTAGATCACAAACAGTACTCACTGTCACACACACCACATAAAACATGTTCAATATCAATGTATCTTTGTTCCCAACAGTTTTGTTGAAGGCGCAGGCTTCCGGTCTTTCATGAGTACCATCAGCCCTGAATACAACAAGCTATCACAGCGTGCTGTGGGCCTGCAGCTCTATGATGATGTGGAGAGAACAATTAAGCCTCAGCTCATCCGTGACCTTAAAGCCTCCCTTGCCACTACCGAAGATAATGAGAACGCCATTCATGTCACCTTTGACCTCTGGACCGGGGATGGATCCCCACCAGTGGAGGAGCCCATAGTCGTCGTGCAGCTACACTTTGTCAGCGATTCCTGGCAGATCCGCCGTCCCGTCGTGGCTTTCCGACACCTCAGCCACAAAAACCTCAGCACCGCTCTGGCCAGAGAGCTGGAAGGTGTGCTGCTGAGCTACGGAGTATTTCCTCGCAACATCGGCTACATCCTCACCAACCAGTCCAAAGAAACCCTGACTGGGAACAAGTTGTTCTGCGACTACAAGATCATGTGCTCATCAAACAGGGGAGAACCTGATGGGGATGAGATGGTGGCATTTATGTCGAACCAGATGTCATTAACAGAGTCACCCTTTTCGGAGCTGCAGATGGGGACCAGGACCACGTGCGTGGTCAAAACACTGCAGCTGGTCATCAAGGAGGCACTGAAGAATTCAAGGGTGGTGGAGAATCTGCTCTCACAGGTCCACAACGTGGTGGCTTTCTTTAGGAGTAGCGCCTACTGGAGTGAGGTAAGCGAAACAAGACAAACTGATTAAACTGTATTTCTGAAATTTATGTTAGTCTGGATTAGATTCCTCCTGAAAAGGCATGTTGTCCCTGTCAGGAAGTGTTTTTCTATAGATTTAACATCCAAAAGAAGAGGCAGCAGTGCCCCAGTGTGTCTTTAATGTGTGGCTTTGAGTAAGTGTTTATTAATCAACTAAAATGAAATGAAATTGCAAGGTTTAGTCAGGATGTCACTGTCTGCATTACATGTGCATGACAAAGATTTCCTTCCTGAACTGTTTTAACATCACCATTTTGTGTCATTTTATCTGTTTAGGTTTTGTTGAAGGACTGCAACGTGTCTCTGTGCCCGTCTTCCAGTAGTTGTCGCTGGAACTCCATGATGCTGTCTTTACGCCGTATGGTGCAGGAGTCTGTCTGGAGTGCCGTCATGACGCTCCTCGCCCAGGCTCGCATAGAGGCCAGCGACCCAGCCAGTGCCCCGCCTCTGGTCATGGTCAAGAGAGAGCAAGTTATTGACATCCTGAGTCTCCTCGAGCCCTTTGAGGAGGCCTTACAGGTAAAAGAGAAATTCCAGGAGAACTGTTAGTCGCTTTGGCCAAAGCGTCTGCTAAATGAATGTAATGTTAGGTAATCTTTAATCAATCAAGCACTTCAGTCATCAGCCTACAATAACTTCAAGCTATAAGCTTTTACACAGAACTTATACATACATTTTTTTATCCAGACAAATCTTAATCTTTGTGAACTTCTTGAAATGTTGCATTCATATGTAAATGCAATACTGGGTGGTATGGCTATTATCTGTGTGAACGTTTCCCTTTTGTCTCCTCTGAGCCAGGTCCTGCAAGGAAATGGCGTGACCATCTCTTTCATCATACCCTCCCTCATTGGCCTTGATAAGACCTTGGAGAGCCGTGTCACCAACTACACCCACTTCAACAAGGCTCTGCGGACAGGCCTCCACACACACTTCCAACCCGTAATTCACCAGAAGGACATGATTCTAGCCACAGTGCTAGACCCTCGGATCAAAATGCAGGTACTGAATTAGGAAAGGAGCCTGGTTGTTCTGTCACGCTTTACCATTTTGCATTCAGAGAGCTGATGCACTGAAAGCTTCAAAATTCAGATTTTATTGATTCATTTCTGTAGAGTTCTGTCTATATATATTATTTGGCATGTGTTGTTTGATTTGAGTCAATTCCTTTACAAAATATCTCTCTGTATCAGAACTCTCACCCGGTCTTGCATACTTCTTTCCAGCCGTTTTCTGATGCCAAGCTGGAGGAGCAGACAAGTTTCCTGACTCCTCCATCCAAGCATCAGGCTCGCACCATCATAGAAGCCACATTAGAAAGCACGGTGGCCTCAGCATCTGCCCCTATGGAAGCAGACAAAGACCACACGGACAAGGAGTTGAAAAAGGAGCAGGATGGTCGAGAGGAGAGCCAAGCCAACACACTAATGGAGTCATCTGGTGAGAGCTCGGATGAAAACAACTGCGACGGTGTCAGTGGGAACGAACTCAAGCGCAAGTCCATCTTCAACTTCCTCCAACCGCCCGCGAAGACCTTGAAGATGTCGGAGCTTGACGTGTACCTGTCTGAACCACTGTGGGAGAGCAACTCCAGTTTGCTCTACTGGAAATCTGCTACTCGGTTTCCCAAGCTCCAGGGCATCGCCAAGAAGCTGCTGGTGGTACCAGCCTCCTCGGGGGGCTTCGACAGGCTCTGTCCAATGGCTGCATGTATTGTAAGAGCCAAAAGAAACCGCCTGCCACCTCACACCACGGAGAGACTGCTTCTGTACAAAAACTCCTTAAAGACGAAGACTGTTAAAAAGCCCAGTGGCGTCGCCAAACACTGATGGGTCAAGTTCCAACTGGGTTTGGTTATTCTGTCCTGTGCTCTAGCTCCTCAATGCTCATCACATTGCATTAAACAGAAACTCAGCATTCTTTAACTGTAGATGCTTGTGCACCCACATCCCACTCAGTTAAATTTCTTCAAACATTAGATTTACTGAATTGAGCATAATTTCCACTTTGTAGCAGTTGACCTCTTCAGTAAACTACAAAGAAAGTGTATTGAAAATTTGAGTCAAAATGTCTCCGTTAAAAAAAACGGTGACATACTATCAGCGCTCAGAGTCATGTCATGTCGCTGTGACTAGTGAACTCAGATGATTGCAAGTAAGAAACAGCTTCTTTTTGAGCCTGGCACAAAGTAAATGAACCTTATTTCCCAAAACGGTTCATAATAGACTTGTGGAACTAATCCCAATTTTGATTGATGCCTTTAAGAAAGTGCAGGCCAGAGGTATGAACAGGGATTTGTATTTTGTTGTTCACACAGTTGAAACTGAAGTGAGTTCATCTGAAGACCTCATGCTTTCACTGCTAGTTTCACATTGGAGGAAATAAAAAATGTGATGTGAATCGTGATGTGTAGGCTCTGAAATGTCCAACTGGTAATAATAATAAAAATACAGTGTGGCAGACAGCAATCCCAAATCTCCCTTAATACCATCGAAATAAATTTTGAAGATGCTTCAATAAGATCGTCAATAACAGCACCACACACCCGCCTGTTTCTCTTGATGCAGACATTGGATTGCATGTAAATCACAGCCTGTCAGTTACCAAAGCACAAAGTTTAAGTGATTAATATGTGAATGTAAACTTTTTATACAGGGTTGGGTCCCAACAGTAAACTGAATGAGACAGCGCTTTCTTCTGAGTATTTGTTAGAATGTAGGTTTTATTTGTTTCTTACGGTTTGTTTATATATTTCATTTTTATTGGTCATTGAAGGTGCAACAATGAAGGTTTTCCCCCGAGAGCCTTGACGATTTCTCAGCTCAGTTTTACTCTTGCACTACAGTCTGTGGTTTGAATGCCATAGACGTGCAGGATTATAAAAAAACTGAAGTCCACACTGAATAACAAACGACTGATTTTCTTAATATTGTTCTAAGAAACACTGGTGTGAACTTCAGTCCTCTGACCTCGTGCCTCCACATGGAAATATCCAGAGACTGTACTTGTATTAAAGAATAAATATATTTTTCCCATCCAGTTTGTTGTATTAACGGCCCGGTGTTTTTCATGCCCAAGTGCATCTCTGTATTGTAATGACACCTTCTGGGGAAGAATAAATTGTTATTGTTAGCTGGGAATAGTGACAGGAAAGCCAGTTTAGCAGTTTATCAGGAGCACAAGAGATTGATAAAATTATAAAGAAGTATACTTAAAATATTTTGAAATCCAAATGGATTTGGAAACTAAAACTGGGTCAGAGATAACTCATAAGCCTTGCCCTAAGACGATGGATGAATAGAGAGAGAACTTTATTCACAAGGTAGGTAAAAGACAATCTGTATATACATACATAACCTATTATACAACTAGATAAAATGGATTAAATGAACGAAATGAAAGGAACATAATAGACATGTTTAAATGCACGTGTCAGTAATTGTTCAGATAATGTTACTGTGATATCGTTGAAATGTAAACAAAAAAAAGTGTTTCTGTTTTTTATACAGATCTGGGATGAATTGTTGTCGTCATTCAGTAGTCATCAGTGATTGGCTGGGCGGATCTCCTACGTCAAATACAATGCGCCACTGTGTACGTCTGCGACGGTCCTACCGCCGACATGTGCGTGGTAGGAGACCAACTACGAAGCTGCGTTTATTAAAAATAAACATACCGAAAGAAGAAAGT
This sequence comes from Scophthalmus maximus, assembly GCF_022379125.1. NCBI lineage: Eukaryota > Metazoa > Chordata > Actinopteri > Pleuronectiformes > Scophthalmidae > Scophthalmus > Scophthalmus maximus. Next base: position 16,328,144 of record NC_061517.1, on the reverse strand, counting down.
AAACCTGCCGTCTGCTCCCCGTCCAGAGCCGAAGTGACAAAAGAGGACGAGTGAAATGAGTCAGGCGACTTGTCACAAGTAAAACAGCGCTAACTAACGAGCTCCTCTGGTTTCCTAGCTAGCTGCAGGTTCGCCTCCGTCATGGCTCTGTACGTGAAAGCCGCGGACATCCTGGAGAAAGCCGAGAGGAAGCAGGGCGCTCTGAAAACGCTGGTCTACGACAGCAGGTTCGAGAACATCAAACAGCTGTTCGCTCTGGTCTGTGAGGCCCAGAAGTTCTCCTCCATCCTGCAGCAGCTCATCGACTCCACCAAGCTGCTCAAGCAGACCCGGCTGAGGCCGCACCTGGCCAAGGTGCTGGTGTACGACCTGCTGATGGGCCAGGGGCTGAAGTGCGGCGGCGCCTGGAAGGTCATGATGATGAAGCACCGCTCCAGGCTGCAGGCGGCGCTGGCCCGCATGAAGATAAAGCAGAACGTCAGCAGGAACGAAGACCTGCTCCCGGCCAACGTCCAGCGGGCCGCCGGGGACCGCCTGCCCAGGTACGTGCGCGTGAACACCCTGAAGACCACCGTGGAGGATGTGGTGGACTACTTCAAGAGGGACGGCCTCTCCTACCAGGGTCAGGCCGCCAGGCTGGACGACTTTACCCTGAAGGAGGCCGAGTTCGCGAGGGACCAGCACCTGCCTGAGGTGCTGGTCTTCTCCCCTAAAACTGACTTCCATGACCACTTCCTGTACAAGGCTGGTCACATCATTCTGCAGGACAAAGCCAGCTGCCTCCCCGCGTACCTCCTCAATCCACCACCCGGCAGGCATATCATCGATGCCTGCGCCGCCCCCGGCAACAAGACAAGCCACCTGGCAGCCATCATGAAGAACAAGGGCAAGCTGTTTGCCTTCGACTTGGATGCCAAGCGTCTGGCCACCATGTCCACTCTCCTGCTCCGAGCCGGTGTCACCTGTCAGCAGCTGGCCAACCAGGACTTCCTGAAGGTGGACCCTGACAGCGCGCAGTATAAAGACGTGGAGTACGTCCTGCTGGATCCCTCCTGCAGTGGATCAGGTACAGTAACCAGATATCTCTGAGCGTACACGATCCAGGTTTCTGATCACCTGCCCGCTTGTCTTTACAGGTTTACCTTTGACATCACACTGAATCTATGGAAACTGTTGATGATTCATACCTCTTCCGAACATATATATCATCATTTATGAAAGCAATTTAAAACTGTCCACGTCATTCTCTTTTTGCACCAATCACTGCTCAACACTTCATCCCTCTGGTTACACCATTCGTTACCGTAACCTTCCCAGCCAGGGGTCAGTGGGTTGGGGTCAGGTCTCTGTCTAGTTTGCATGGATTTATTCTGGAGCATCACAGGAGCAGAGCAACACCACCAAACATTATCACATGTTCTGGCCAGTGGTGGAAAGTAGATTTACTCTAGAACTGCACTCAGGAAACATTTTGAGGTAATTGAACTTTGCTAGTAGTACATTTTATTTTACTTTCTACTTGTGCTCCACCACATTTCACAGGGAGCCAAACCTACATTTCCTCTAAACATCCCAAATGGTCATCTAAGTAACTTTTAAGACCCAGACATGTTAAATCAGCCCAAATTTTACAAAAAAAAGCTAAGATTAGAAAAAAAAATCAGAAATATGATCAAAGATTTGTGTAGCAGGACATTGTTTTTCTGCTCTTCCAATAATCATTTTATGACCCCTCAGATAAATCATATGACCGTTCAGAGTAGCCCAACCTTGTACGTCTATCTCCTCATTCCTCATATTTCAGAACCAAGATATGTTTTACCAGGAATCTTCAAGATTCCACATCATAACCAGACGCCAAAATGCTATTTTGCCTTTGACAAAAAAACAAGCATAGAAAAATAATTTCCAAGATCTGCATTGGGTCCAGGTATGGTGTGCCTCCGGGACAACACCTCTGCGGACCAGGAGAAGGATCAGGCTCGTCTGGCCTCCTTGGCCTCCTTCCAGCTGCGGTGCCTGAACCACGGCCTCAGGTTCCCGCGCTTGAAACGCCTGGTTTACTCCACCTGCTCCATCCACAGGCAGGAGAACGAGGACGTCATAACAGCCTGTCTGCAGCAGAACCCCGGCTTCAGGTAAAACGGTCCACGTTCACTTAATCAAAAATAAAAACATGGGTTTATATTATATATTGGCTTTCTTGGTCACGTGACTTGTCGTCCGGCCTTCAATCTGAATTTAGTCTGTTTTCCAGAGAGTATTTCAGCATTACAGGAAGTTTCAGTGACCTCTCCACCTGCCAGAGGCAGGTTTTCTCAACTTCCGTTTGAGTCAGGGTTTCACTTATTGCTAGTTTGATGTAAAAGTTTTACAGACACAGTCTTATTTTTGTTGAACAAGAAGAAGACGACGACGACAGTAATGTTTGTCAGTCAAGGGATAGTGAATGTTAGCCGGTTGTTCACCTTTTATTAATATAGACTTGCCAGCCGGTGTGATGATTTCCTCTGTTAAGATTACAGAGCAACTTCATTCAACGTAGTTGGTTTGTTGCACATTTAGTTTATTCACTTCAATGTTTCACTGAAGAGTGGTATGTTCTTTTTGATTGTGGAATATTTCTGTTACTTGAATGCTTCTGTGTTTTTTTTCCTCCAGGTTGGTGCCTCTTTTGGCTCAGTGGCCTGAACGAGGCCTGGAGCCGCTCACTCAGTGTCTTCGTGCCGGCACCACCACGACCCGCACACACGGGTTTTTCGTGGCTCTGCTGGAGAAACACATTGAGGCTGAGAATATGAAACAGGACCGGGATGTTGAGATGAGGTAAATGCTGGGGTATTGTATAAAAATCATTGCTATATAGTGAAATAATTATATAACTGCTGCATTTAATAGTCCTGTTTGCTCAGGATTTGTATTTCTAAGGGACATCCAGCAGAAATGATCTAAACTTCATATTTGTTGAGTTCATTTACATTTAACTATTATTTTGCAACTTGGGTTTTTATTTTAGTTCAATGAATTCTACTTGTGCCTCAGTCACCAGATGCAGTACAATCAGTTAATAAGTTTGTCTTTCGCCGTCGGCTCTGTCACAGTGTCCCTGAGGCGACGGCGGCACACGGTCCACCTGCTTCAGAGACGCCTGAAGCTTCAAAGACGCCTAAACCTTCAGTGACGCCTGAACCTTCAAAGATGCCTACACCTTCAGTGACGCCTGAAGCTTCAGTGACGCCTGAAGCTTCAGTGACGCCTGAAGCTTCAGTGACGCCTGAAGCTTCAGTGACGCCTGAAGCTTCAGAGACGCCTGACGCTTCAGAGATGCCTGACGCTTCAGAGACGGAGGACAACCCGACCCCTGCTCCACAGCTGCAGGGGTCGGACAGTACACCAGGTATGAAGAAGAGGAGGAAGAGGAATAAGAAGAAGAAGAAGAAGGCGGCCACAACAGTGGAGTGATGATAAGAAACTTAAAATAGGAATTTATTTTGCCTGGAGGGATTGTTTGCAAAGGTCTCTTAATTTGTGTGTAATCTAACTGAAAAGTAAAGAATATTTTTACTGTATCACGTCTTTGTGCCTCATTATTGTTTGATTCTCTGCAAAGCTCTTTGTTTCCGTATATTTTTTACAAAGTCAGAACAGGTAAAATCAGCCTCGATCTCATGGAAATATTATGGACAAATTTAAGACATGGGTGTTTAGGGAATTCTGTTGATACCATGGATTGAGTGCATTTTGTGAAAGAAAATATATCATGTACATTTTTTCAGAAATACTTTTCACTTTCTTTGCTAGATGACATTTTATATCCAGGTCAAATCTGAGTGCTGAGTGTTTAGAAATGACCACACAACATATTTACGCTATGGATGCACATAAAGTCATGAACCAGTGAAAAGCCAGTTTCTAGACCCGGTCAGTTTCTGTGTAGTGAAACGGGACAAGCTACAATTGCTCTTAACCCTCAGTTACTAATGTCAAAAGGATTGTGCAGTAAATCTGTGGTTCACACAACAAGAAAGACTGAGAAGGACTAAACAATCCCAGGGAAGTTTTTTTACACAAAGATCAGAACACACAATTACCAGGGCTTTACATGTAAGTGGTGTATGCTAGAGAATTGGGGCCAGGCAGGAGAAACTTAAGTCAAACTAAATCAGAGAAGTTAGTGTGGTTTCTCCTTAACAGACGCAATTTTCGGCACAATCCCTTCAATGACCTAATTCTGATTACCACGCGGTTTATGTTTTTATTAGCTAAAGAGAGTTTCCTTGTCACAAAAACTGATTCTGGAGAACAATTTCACCAATTTATCTACACAAGGCATTTTGTAGAGGCCCTCATGTGCAATAATATTCGTAGGTTGATATAATTCTTGGGAATTAATCTTGAAATTTCAAGTTTATTCTTGACAGACCAACTTTGTTCTCGATATTTAAAATAAAATTTCAAAAACAGATTTTGTTTATTCTTAACATTTCAACTTTTGTGACTGTAAAAATACTGAAGCAACATGTTTTCTCTCTAGTCTCTTCAGGCCTACGTAGATGCTGCTCTGTCCACATTTTACATCGCAGACACTCATGGGCCTGACCAGGAAATATCTGAACAGTTCAACAGTCAGGTACCTAAACACGCACACACATCTGAAGATCGAAACATTTAGGAATAAATGTGATTAAATAAGTATTCAACTTGGCTCACATGCGCACAGTTCAATCAGCTGTTTGGTCACTTTCCATCTTGTCGCTTCATTATATCGACATCAAGATATCAGTGTGGGATGGGACAAAACTCTTTATTAATGCCAGTTTAAGAATCTTTATGAAGCATTTAGATTGGTAAATTAGAAAATGAACAGCTGCCATACACAATTGGGATGTATTAGGCTTTACTCAACTTAATAAACACATTTCCTAAGTTCCTCAAGTGTACAGTGGCCTATTGAAGTGCAGCTGGTCTGCTGTCTGCAGAGACATCAGTCATATACAATGAAAACGTGGTGATGCTGCCTCTCGCCGAGTTTCTGTTCCGGACTAGAAACACAAGAGGGAGCTGATGCACTGGAGTTGACTGAAGTTAGTGCTCCATGTTTGTGCGTGTGACATTTAGGCGAGAAAGAAACAGAGGTGACAAACAAGAAACAAGCAAATTGCCTGTTCATATTACATGATGTACATACAAGAAAATTCAGCTGCATATTGTTAGTATATTCTAAAAATGTATTTAATTTTAAAATACCTTTGACAGGAGTGACAGGATCCATTAATCTTAAATAAAAGGGGCAAGAAAAAACAGAACAGAAACTGTCATTTTTCAAAATGTTCTTATAAATATCTCAACTATGGTAAAGTGAGCAGAATATATTAGAAAGATGCTCTTTTGTTTATTAGGTAAAACAGGTGTAATACTGTATATATGCTGTATATTCCTGCTCAGCCCTGTCCAATTATTGATTTTCCCTCCAGCTGTTTGCCACAGAGCTGCAGATACTCGGCACACACAGATTAAGAATTGGCTCTCACACTCGACTCACACACAAGCTTTGACTTGTGTGTGCTTCCTCAGCTTTTCGCTCTGGCACGCACGCACGCACGCACGCACGCACACACACACACACACAGGTCCCCGTGCGGCTCAGATCTGAGTTTTTATGGCTGATTTGTTGTGACAGACTAATGCAGTGGTGCTCACACTGGAGGGTGGGCCCCCCTCTGGGGCCATCGAGCCATCAAACCGGGGGGCGTGTCTGTGGATGACCAGGGAAAATATGGAGAGAAACTAAGTTGAATGATTATGAATTATGTAGGGGAAATAATGATGCTGTTGCGCGGACCTTATGTTTAGTTTTTTATGAATTGACTTGGGTCTAATGTATCGACCACGGTCTCACTCGTTCACCTGGAATTACGTACAGAGAGACGGAGAGCTCTTGTCTCATCTCTTCTTTCCCCGTCTCACATTTATGTTATTACACATGATGTCAAGGTTGAATGTCATTGCAACAATAAACATATGTATGTACATATACACGTACTTCTTAACCCCTGCATTTATCTTGATAATTAACATCGCAATATTTCCATTTGCCCTGCAAAAGCTTTTTGTGCAATATTTGATCATTTGCCAGATATTGGTGACGGTTGTAGTAGTCTAGTCTAGATCAGGTTACGGGCAAGCTACATAAATAAGACAAAGCACAATTCAAATGTTTGTAATTGTAATTTCTGTTACTGTGTCTGATCTATGGATGAAGTCCAAATCCTTTGGAGCTGCCGTCCCAGTTCTGCCGTCTGACCACATGTGTGCCAGGACAAGGAACACAGGGGTGAACGTCTGACAACCGTGACATTCTGACTCAGTCCACCATGTTTTTAACAGCGGGGATAGTTTTCATCCACCAGAGAGCAGTGTGTGTCTTTATAAGGAACCAGGGCATCGCATCACTGATCTACCAAACAAAAGAGAAGAGATCATCTCTTTGTTAATTTTGAGTCTGCCCCAATGATTCAGATCTTTACTGTGAAAAACGGTTTGCATACTTCAATTTCACATCCCAAGCAATTTTATGTTTGGTTTCATGTGCACTAGGATATGACTGTTGTATAAACATCTAAATAACAATGTTGCAAGTGCATGTAATTTACAGGATGCACTTGTATCAGTATGTTGGCAAATCATGAGTAAACAAAGATTTTTCTTTAATGTTAAATGATTAACATTAAGTTTAGATTTACAAACACAAACAAATGCATGAATATGGTTCCGGCTTCATGTTTGTGTTGATGAGAGCTTTCTGAAACCATGTCACAGTTAGTTTTAATATTAAAGTATCAATGTGTGTGTGCGTGCGTGCTTGCTTGCGTGCGCAGGTGGTGGAGAGGACGCTGCAGCGCTATAGGACCTGAATGCAGGACAGTCTGGATACAACTAGATATATTATATTATAGCTTTATAATTTTCTTAACTTATATGACAGAATACATGAATATCGCTCCATCGGAGCAGTTACAAAGAGGGGGGCGTGTTTAGTGATGTAGGCGACACATTAACCCTTGTGGCAAAACAAAAAGATGTAAAATGGTGGGTTTCTAAGATGGAGTCAGACGATATGACGACACATTCTCTCTCCTCCGCCCCGCCTCTGCCGACCTTTCCATCGTTTCTTCCCTCCTTTCCTTTCTTGTTTCTTCTCTCTACCTTATCCTGCTTCACTCGCCCTCTTCCTCCGTTCAATTTATTTCTGCCTCCTCTTTCTCCCACTTCTTTTCCCTCCATCCTGTGGTCTTTCCATCCTCCCTGACTCCTCTCGACTCTTTGGCCCGCCCTCTCTCCTCCATTTTTCTTTCCATCCTTTCTCCTCCATCACTGTCCTCTCTGAGCCGGCTGTCTGCTCCCGGGGCGTTATCTGGGGAAGGCAGAGCCGTACTCCAGGGCGGAGCACTACATGGCTTCTCACTCTAAGTTAAATTCCGCACTTGGGGGCGGTTGGACCCTTTTCCAGGACATCTTTGTCACCTTGGTTACCGTTGCAGAGAGACATGACTGTTCAGTGGCCAACACGTAACATGCTGGACTGCCTTGCGGTGGGCGGGTCGTTGTGGGCTGTCGGTTAGGCGTCGCAGGGGGCGGGGCAGCACATCAGTAACAGTCTGCGTAGTTTGCAGCCCTGACCTGAAGCTGAAGGAGGAAGATCCCGCCGCCATTGATGCAGTGACACGGCGCTGCAGGGACCCCATGGCGCTCGTCGAGGAGCTAAAGGGGGAGGCGTGGGGGGAGAATGAGTGGATGTGACAGACGGCGTGAGGAGGAGGAGGAGGAGGAACAAATAAGAGTCACATAGTGGAAAATAATAAAATACACCTACTGACAAAGATCATTCTCTTTTAAAATGTTCTGATCTGAATGAGTCTTTTCACACAAAGCGTGTAGCTGGTCACTGATTATAATGATATATGAGGATCATTTGAAAAGATTTAATGTATCTACTCCTTTTACTTTCATAAAAGTAAGAAAATTACTTCCCTTTGAACATTTCTCTCCTACAGCTCACTTTTCCAATACTTTAGTGCTTTTGGAGGGAGAGAAACTTCCCAGGATTGAATACAGTGTCACTGAGATGCACAGACACAGTTATCAGTTTATATTAAAATGTCTTGAAGTCAGAGAAGATCTGTTTCTCAGGTGCTGTTGTATAAATGTATATTTTATAAAAAAAAAACAACATCAGATACAGTTTCTGGATTATGGCAGAATGTCAGATGACTGGATTTTGATATTTAAGTGGAAGTTTTGTTTGTCTTACAAAGAACCTGAACAAAAAAGGAACATTTCATTCAAATCACAACAAAGAGTCATCTCACACATCTAAATTATAATAATTAAAGGGTATGGGGACATGCAGTCTGAGGACTGTGGATTATGTTGCGTGTTGGATTCATTTTATATACATTTATTTGTAATTTACATGCACTGACCCTTTAAAATGATGTTAAGTGACAGTGTACCATACTGTATATTGATATTCCTTTGTGTCTGAAACTCTGGCCATGAGGTAAACTGTTAATGCGTGTGTGTGTGTGTGTGTGCGGGGGGTAGGGGCTCAGTGAAGTGGAAGGGAGTGGGGAACCCTGTAGCACTGTCTGGCCTTACAGCTGATCCTACAGTACAAACACAAAGACGATACAGAGAAGCTCCAATCATCGTATCATTTCTCCTCTTTGATACAAACGTACAGCCGTGAGTGAAGGTGACAGTCTGGGTTGTGTTTTTGTAGTTTTAATTGGTGAGTGCAAAGTTACTGTTTTGTGTGTGTGTGTGTGTGTGTGTGTGTGTGTGTGTGTGTGTGTGTGTGTGTGTGTGTGTGTGTGTGTGTGTGTGTGTGTGTGTGTGTGTGTGTGTGTGTGTGTGTGTGTGTGTGTGTGTGTGTGTGTGAATTCATTCATTTGTGTGAGTTCGGGGCTTGTTTTAATGAAGATGGTTTAATGCGTGATATGTACAGTACGTGCTAAAGCAGCAGGGGTTTCATTTGACAGTGGGTGTGTGAGCTGCTCCACATGTGCTCATACAGTATGTACAGTATGTGTGTGTTCATTAGTGGTGAAGAATCCATTCGACAGATTGACAGATACGCAGACAGATGCTTAGACGGCGTTCAGAAAATCGAGGTCTGGCTACGCTCTCAGCAGCTAGAGTACAGTGTGCGAACAGCATGAACACACACATACTGTACACACACACACAGTCACGCACACAATCTGTCACTCCGTTTTACTTTCCCCCGCCCCCCCTCTCTCACACACGCACAGCTGACACACACCGTCCGCCTCAAAGACCAGACAGACTCCCGCTGCGCTATAGGAGCAGGGTCAGAGGTCGTCCCAGATATCACATCCAATCTTCTGTGGTCGCTCTCACCAGCTGCAGATCAGTCAGTGTCGTTTACAAGGAGCTGTGAAGAAAAGACGACAACGTCGCCAGGTAAAAAGACAAAGAGGAACTTAGTATCGTCCTGCATGTGGTGGTTCTGCCTTTTAATCTACACACATCTTATGCCTTTGACTGAAGCCTTTGTTCAGTGCCAGTGCAGATGCCGTCTGCGTTTAAGAAAGATTTTCGCAAAGTAGCTTTTCTTTTCACAAATCATTTTAATACTCTTCTACAATTCGTAAATTGTAGGAGTTTTCTCTCTGAATCTAAACCCGGATTTATCAGACCAATAAAGACATGGCAAATATCATCAGAATATCTCATCACATGGTTTAAGATGATGTTGAGCTTGTTGTTTTTTTTAAAAAATGTTAGTGGTGTAACCCTGCAACAGCTCCTGCATAGGAAGTACAGTTCATAAAGTAAAGTCATTTCCAAGATGTGTATACCATTGTTTCCTAACTAAGAGTTTAGATGTTTTTAGTATCATTAATGTTGGTGGTAAATCTGAATTAAAGGACAGTTGAAAGATGTGAACAGTTAAAACGTCACGCAGCAGTCGATACCACACACACATACTCATAGGCATCTCATGTGCGCATGCACACGCAAACATGCTGCAGTCTGTGTGAATCTTTCCATGGGCTTTTCAATTATTGACACGCATTGAATATGCACACCCACACCACATGGCAGATGCAGGCTCCTAGGAACCTCCAGACATCCAACCTCCTCACTGGGGCACTTAGACCTGAACTTCATGGTACAAACTGCACATGCTTATATAAGAGGATGTAAAGACCAACTGAATCAGCTCTTCCCTGCTGATGCAGTAGACTGCTCTAACCATAGAAAAGCTGCATTACAATTTACATTCCCCTGATCTCCCTCTTGGAAGGAAAATGACAGGAGTCAGTATATAGATATACAGTTTAGTCATAATGATATGAACTATTACATTATTGTTTTGTGGGGTTTGTGGAGAATCTAGAGTAATCAGGTGTTATATATGACTTATTATGTTATCGTTGCATTGGTCAGTTGCTTAATTTACATAATCAAGCACACATCTTCATTTTAGCAGGTATTTTAATACAATGAGATTTAATTTTGCATTAAAAATCTGGGATGATGTTGTGATTTGAACTCCTCTAGTTGAAGCTGGATGTTTAGGCAGGACGTGATGGATGGTGTAAATCAACGCTAAAAATTTTGAAAAGAAAACCACATAATTGCTTTTACGAATGAAAAATGTATTTAATAAAACAATAAAAACACAATGGACCATCAGTAGGAGTTGAAAGACAAGACTTGCGCTTCATTAGTTCTGACATGTAGCCTCATCAGCCCTGCAGTCTCATATTAGCATGCGAACATGTGTCAACGTGAAGCATGTAAATATGTTTGCCTGCATGTTATTATGGATTGGGATTAGGGTTAGCATAAGATCCTGCGATTGACCTGAGTGTGTTAGCATGACGACTGGGAAGAGGTCTTTTATTTTTCATTTTCATGCATCTTGTCATGTGTTTTGAACAAGTGAAACATTTGACCTGTAGGTGACGCTAGAGGAAAACTTAGAGAATATATTTGGTGGACCGCTCAACTAAACTGTCTGGCATCACTGGCGCTTTGCTATATGATTAGATGTCTTTATGTTCTCCAGGAGGATAACTGATGTGTCAGAGGCAGAAGATTATTTTTTCCCTCTGCCGACTTATACTCATCACGCAACCTTTAAAGAGACATCACTGTCGCGGATGTGAGCAAATTGGAATTTGATGTAAAAAGGATGAAAACTGTTCTTTCAGTGTTTCGGTGTGACATTTGATCCTTGTTTCATAGCAGCACAATCCAAAAGAAAGACGCCAGACACAGGAATTGTGAATAAAACCGTCCCTTTATTGGCGTGAAGCAGTCCCATCCAAGTCGGGGTCAAAAGGGTTCAAAACAGTCAGTGCTCAAACAGACCAAACCAGAGTTTCTCCACCGCCTGCTGGCTCTAGTGGGGGTGGGGTTTACAAAGTCGTACAGGGCACAGACGTTCGAAACGCCGCGCGACAGAAGTGACAGGGGTTCCACAGAAATGATTCATAAAAAAAAGACTTCACTTTTACTCCAAACCATGTTCACTGCTTTTACTGAAACACTACAGCAGCACCAGGTCGTTCTCTGGGAGGTAGGAAGGGTTAGAGGGTGGAGGTGTGGATGTGTGTGTGTTTGTGTGTGTGTGATGGGGCGGAGGTGTGTTTACTGAACTCACAAACTGATGGGGCAAAAATCTAGGGTGGGGTTGTCAGATCACATCGATGACAGTTAAAGAGGAAAAACATTTTATTTTTTATTTTTCAAACCAATACTTCAGATTGTTTTTAGGGGAGGACAGCGTGAGTGGGCCACGAGTGCTTCCCCTCCGGTGCTGGTGTTATTTGTTGGTTCGATTGTCGCCTCCATGGTTGCACACCGCTTGTCCACCAAGGAGTCCTCGACCGCGTTTTTCCCGCTGCTGCCCCTGCTGCAGTGTTCTTACTTGGCGTTGGCGGAGCTGCTGAGCACCTTGCGGACCGCCTGAGCGATGGCGTCCCGGTCAATGCCGAAGATGCGGAGCAGCTCGCTGGGCTTGCCGCTGCGCGGCACCTGGGACACTGCCAGGCGCTGGACGGTGAAGCCGGTTTCGTTCACCACAGCCGAGCACACCGCCTCACCGAGACCACCTGGGGAATCGGAACGTCAAACGTCAGATCTTCATCTCATAGAATTTCTCCTAACGTTCACATTCAAGTCTTTGATTTGTTCTTCTCCTTTCCTCCACCCCTCTGTCAAATGAGATTCCTCGCACGTCCGCGGACGACTGCGCTCCGCAGCGACGTGATGAGGACTGACAGGACCGCGGCCGCCGCCCTCTCTTGACTCCCTCGCTCCTCTGTCTCACCTTCTCCTCTCCCATAAGACTCATTTCCCTTCTCTTCTCTCTCACACATTTTTCTTCTTCACTTCTCACTCCAAACTGTCACTCAAACATTTCTGACTGAGTGAACACGAATAAGGAAATGACAGAGAAGGCAAAGTAATTATTTTGTTCTTTATCCTTCCTTAGTTCATCTGCCAGCTGGCAACTGCCGTTGCACATGAGCGAGACAAACCAAGAGACATGCACTTTATTACTATTGAATATTAAAAGCATCCTTTTAGATGTGTAAAAAATATGCCATTAACAACAATCTCTCAGTTTTTGATTGATGTTGATTGAAACTATTGTTGCAAAATCCAACACACAACTGAAATAGCCTGTAGCTGTTAGTGTGAAGAAGAATTCCTTAGGAAGAAAAAAAACTACCTGTGAAGAGTTAAAAAATTAGAAAAATGGCAGCCAAGTTTAAAAGCTGCAAACAGGTCACTTCTCGTTGTTCATAATTGTCCTCGTGTGTTTAAAAGTCGAGGGTTTCCCTGCCCTCTGTGCTGGAACGTTTCAAACCTGCTGCACCTCGGACCACAGCGAACAGTGATGTCCCAGAGCGCTGACACGCCCCGGAGCACAGTTCTACGTCAGTCCACTAAGGCGAGACGTTTGACCACAGAGGGCGACCAAAACAAGATGTTTAGAGGGTTTGGTTTGTACAGGCAGAACACTGCACGGTGAATATTAGTACAGCAGTGATGTGTGTGTATGGTTTTCATCTTTTTCATTTTTTGTTTGGCTCTATTATTATTAAACAGACAACAGGTAAAAAGATGGGGGAAATAAGCACAACAACAGAAAAGCGCACAATCCCAAGTAGGAGAGAGGAAGAGAGAGAGGGACACGGTGAATGTTGGTCACTTGCTTTTGTGAGGCTGGTGCTGTATGTAGGTCAGCGAGAGCCCAAAGGCCGGCGCTGAAATTAAGAAACCCTGACAGCTCCTCCTCTGCCTCCCTCCCTCCCTGCTTCCCCCTCCCTATACTGCTTTCGCTTTATCTATATTATTACCTTTCTGCATCTCCCATCCTTCTTTCACCCCCCACAACATTCTACACAATTCCTGTCCATCTACAGCATCTCTATACTTTAGTCTTCTCTTTCCCATCCTCTTGTTCCTCGCCTCTCTCTCCTAGATCACTCAGGCCGTCTGCAGACAGAACCTTGTCCTTTGTTGCTCGCGGCATTTTAATTCACGAGAAGATACACACGGATGCATAATGTCGTCAACCCCCACAGATTTTATCGTCCTGAGGTTAATTACATATGATCGTGAAATCCAGTAGAATGATAACTGCTTCATATTATGAGGATCTGATAAAAACAAGTGTTTAGTTCATTTCAGAAGTTTCATGTATGTGATATAGAATTGGTATCATGCTGCAACAATTTGCCATTCATGCCATTTTATGACATTAGTGAATCCTTCCCCCCAAAACCGTTACGTTTGAAAGATATTTTGCTATTTTTGCAGTGTGGTCACACTCCTCACCTTCATAGTAGTGGTCCTCCACTGTGATGATGCGTCCTCTGGTCGCCCTGGCGTTGTCAATGATGGTCTTGGAGTCCAGGGGTTTGATGGTGAAAGGGTCGATCACACGGATGTTGATTCTCTCTGAGGAAGGAGAGAGAGAGAGAGAGAGAGAGTCGGGAGGAGGCCATAACGCACAATATACCGGATTTTACAGTGTTCGTGTGCCGTCATGTTTTGGTTTTATTTTTGAAGTATCTCTGTACCTTTCTTCAGCAGCTCGGCGGCAGCCAGAGCCTCGTGAAGGGTCACGCCTGCTCCCACCACAGTCACATGATCATCATTGGTTTTATACACAACCTGAGAGGGACAAAGAGGGTGTATTTGTGTGTGTGGACAAAAGGGAAACATGCACATGGTCTTGTCAGATTCTGGTAACGATCATGAAGAAAAACTAAACCGTTTAGAGAGTAGGTAGGCAACAGCTGACGAACCTTAGCCTGTCCAACATGGAAGTCTTCATTGCAGTTGTAGACGATGTTGTTCTCTGGGCGACTTGTTCGGATGAAACACAAACCCTAGAACAATTCGGAATCAAATCAACATGGGTCTAACAGAAACAGTGGATTTGATATTTTGCTTTTGCTCTGTTATAGTTGGCCAGGAGTACCTTTGTGTTGGCAGCAAGCTCCACAGCCTTCTCAGTGGAGACTCCGTCACTTGGGTAGAAGACGGTTGCGGTGGGAATGGCTCTGAACATGGCCAGATCCTCCAGGCCCATCTGAGATGGCCCGTCTTCACCTGAATACACACGCAAGCAACACAGCAACGAACAGAGGAAAAGTCAGGTGCAGCAAGACTCACGTGTTTACTAAAGGCTGGACAATAAATTCAAGTAGACTGGCATGCATTCAATCGGCAAAGGTGGGCATGCAATATACCTGAGGAGGTGGAGGAGAAGGAGAAAGGGGAGGAGGAGGAGAAGGAAGTGAAAGATAATCAGGGCCGCTCTGTCGTCACCTTCATGACACACAGAGATAGAGAGAGGGACGGCGGGAGGAGGGGAGGAGTGCTGAGAGGAGGGAGTGGACAAAAAAGTCACAGTAGGTGAGGAGATGGGGACACGAAGTTTAGGATTCAGGGAAATTGAGACCAAGACATACGGAAATTTAACCCCTCAGAGGTGAAATTAAAGACGCTTAAACGTGAGGAAACAAAGACAGAAATATCTGGAAAGTTTGATCAGTTTAATAAAATATCCTTCAGTGGGCTGAATTAGTCCAAAAGCAGAAACACACCAAAGTGAATTTAAGGAAACGGTGTAGTGAGAGGAACAGGGAAGTCATCGTGATCTTTTGAATATTGAAAGTGGTGTGGGAAATGATAATAAGACATAACAGTGTTTACAGTCACTAACAAAATGTTCCTTTCCCTAATTTGAAATCACTAATGTCAAGTCTATCTTCCCTTTCTCCTATGTATTCCAAGACAACATCCTACTCTGTCTTTTCAATCGGGCCAAGACTGGTGGAAACGGAGGAGGGCACTGACCGATAGAGACCCCGCAGTGGGAGCCGCAGAGGTTGATGTTGCTCTCGGAGATGGCGGCCATGCGGAGTTGATCGAAGGCTCGAGTGAAGAACGTGGCGAAGGTGCTGGCAAACACCACGTTGCGGTCGCGCACGGCACAACCTATCGCCACGCTCACCTGCAGGAGAGAAAAGAGGGAAGAAGGAGGGGGCAGTGAAGAGAGAGAACATGGTGGCATAGAAACACTGCATTTAACATAAAAAGGAAGAAATAAGGCGTTTTATTGTTGGTGGAGGCAGGCAAAGCAGGTATGGTAGGATGGGAGAAAGCATGAACTATGGACACGTGTCAGAAATAATCAACTCTATAAGTATCCTAAGCAGAAATCAGTTCAGACTCTCTACCAAGACAGTGGCTAGTCGGACGCCGTTATATAAAAGACAACTTCATTGTGAGACCAGTGTGTTTCAGCTTGTGGCCAGTTGATCTTTAGACTACAAGTGCGGTGGGAGTTTAAAAAAACTCACCACGTTCCCCCCAGCCTCATCTGTACTTTGTGTTTAGTGGAAATTAGCAGTTGTTAACAGGGCAAACTAAGATGGTGAACATGGTAAACATCAAACCTGCTTTGCCTCTATCAACCCTTTTAGCATTGTGTCAGCATGCTGATGTTTAGCTCAAAGTACAGTCGCACAGAGTCGCTGGTGTGGCTGTAACCAGTTATTCCAGTTTAAATGAGCCATCAAAACAAGCAGTATTTTATATTTTCACAATGCCGCTGCACTTTGAACATTCAGCGTAAACCAGTTCTATGTAGATTAAACACCACTGCCAAGAAGATTTAAAAAAAAAAAAAAAAAAGATTTGTACATGAAATGAAAATATCGACTTTTGAATCCTTTTCTTTTTCAGAAAAGTCCACTGCTGAACAGATGTTACCACCTCACTGTCCGGATTTTGAATGTATTGTTTTTATAATATTGGCTGTTTTACTGACACTTATACCTCATGTACTTTTTCTCGGATCGGGCCTTCGTCCAAACTGCCTCCTAATCAAAGTGCCAACGTCCTTTTCTCACCATGTTCTGCTCCGCGATGTAACACTCCACGTAGCGGTTGGGGTGTTCGTTCTTAAAGAGCTCGGCGAAGGTGGAGTTCTTGGTGTCTGCGTCCAGAGCCACCACATGATCGTTGTAACGCCCCAGCTTGGCCAGGGCCACGCCGTACGCCTTCCTGGTGGCAATCTGATCGCACAGGGACAAACAGACAGCACAACGATTAACGACTGCTGTTAATCCCAGAGATTATTTGCTGATTTATTATATTCAACGTGGCCCAACTTGGCTGCAGCCTTATTGTATTCTATCAGACAAAATGTGGGCCGTTTGTCGAGGTTGTCCTCCACCACTGATCATACCTTGTCTCCAGATTTGTAGGTGGGTGCGCTTGGCATGCGGATGTTGCGGAGGCTGACGGGTGACGCGTCCTCGTTCGGCGGGGCAGGATAGAGGCGCTTGTTGCAGCTGATGATGCGGCCCTGCAGCTCCTTGATCACGCCCTCGGCCATGTCTTTGGGCAGGGGTTTGCCGTGCCAGCCCATCTTATCCTCAGCCACTGAGACGGACACACACACACACACACACACATCTACCTGATTTCTACTGCAAATTTTAAACACCTCTTTTTCTTTCTTTTTAATCATTCCGTTAATTTTGTAGATTTTCAAAAGACTGTTACAGGGTGAAGAGTATGTAAGCAAATACTGTGAAGCTAAATTGATGAAATATCATCCTTCAGAATTAAACGTTGCTAGGCAACCTGTCCACACGTATGATTTTAACAACAGTTAGTTGAAATCTTTGATCAACATGAAGAATAAAAAGCATGTATACTCTATAAACCAAATCCCTGTTATCTTAGCGTATGAATCCCTTCCACATAAACCACGGCCAACTGTCACACTCATAACAATCTTCCACTTCGTCGGGTCACGACAGGCCACTTCAAAAGTCAAAGGTTATAATCACGAGACGACAGGGTTACAACAGCCCTCCTCGTTCCTGACACAATCTTGTGAGGATAAAGACGAACCCCTCTCTTAAACATACACCTTGCCACCATGTGGTCACGCACACTCCCCCTCGCTCTTATCACAACTCCAGCACAATGGACCGTAGCTTTGAGTGTGTCCTACACATTCTGTGGGATTACCGAGCTGCGGCAGCTGAATCTCTAAAGCGCTGCCGGGATTACAGCGAGTTATCGCCTCTCGGCACCGAGGACGCGTCCCCGGGGCGGCTGAGAAAACTTCTGACCGGACTATTATTCCCAGTCGTTTGTCACAATTTTACGCAGTCATCATTTAGAAACAGGATTTTTTTTTGCAGCCGACAATAAGAGATCACTAAGAATGTAAGAAACACACACACCAGGTGTCACATTATGGAACCTGGTGTACTACTGTCTACTTTGAATGGCTCCCCTTGACATATGTTATATGTCAATGAGAGATTGATATCCAAATTTGAAATAGTGTTTTAAAACATTTTGCACATCATGCTTTAAGGAATAATTTTTTTACAACCGTCTTTACACTGAAAATGGACACACAGCATGTTAAATACTGATATTATTGTTGTACCTGGCATGCCCTTGCCCTTGATGGTCTTGGCGATGATGGCCAGTGGCTGGTGGCGGGGCTGACTCAGCACCTTACACAGCTCCTCCACACTGTGGCCGTCCACAATGACCGCTTGCCAGCTGGGACAACACAGGAGATCACACTTCAAATGCAGTCCTACAGACATAGTTGCAATGAATCTTGGGCTTCGTGAATAAATATAAGTTTGGGTATCTGAGCCATTCGTGCAGGTTTTATTCAAGAGTTGCAGGCACGATGCAAGCCTGATTTGACACCAGCTCAAACGAGCGATGGTTTCAAACACACTCTGGGTCCTGAGAGATAGAAAGGTTTTAACCGTGAATCACAAAGTTCCATGCTGACAAAACACAAAATATATAAATGTAAAAGGACACCGGACAACTGGAAATAATGGTTATTTTCATCCTTGATTCAAGTGATGGTTTTTGTCTGACATAAATCAGAGAAAACCAATTAATCCAACCAATTTGGGCATTTTGTTTCATGAATAACAAATGATTCAATTATTATTTTTTTTAAATGGTGTTGATCATTTGTCCCACACAAGAAATCTGAATAATTTCAGTACTAAACAGCAGCAACACAACCGTCCTGTGCACACCCTCGCCCTCTGACTCCCTCCCCCCCCTTTGCTCACCCGAAGGCCTCGCAGCGTCGCTGGTACTTCTCCACGTGGTGCTGCAGCGGAGTTGGGTCGCTCTGACCCAGGCGGTTGATGTCCAAGATGGCTACCAGGTTGTCTAGCTGGTAGTAGGAGGCGAAAGCCATGGCCTCCCACACCGAGCCCTCGGACAGCTCTCCATCGCCCAGCATGCAGAACACCCGGTAGCTGCACACATGATCGGGAAGAGACGAACATATAGAGGGAAGGAGTCATCAGAGGTATCACCTCCATTTCCCTTCTTTACACATTTTCTCATATTCCTGCTATAGGGGTCGATGTGACAGCCGACCCTTGCACCTAAACCAGCAAACACACACACACACACACACACACGCCTCACACACACACACACACACACACACACACACACACACACACAGACACACCCTTGACCCCCCTGCCATGCCCAGATCATCCTCGCTCCATGCTCCCATGGCATAATGACTTCTGACAGCTTTCCAGTCAAATAGACACATTCTCATTAAAGCTGGAGGATAGGTCGAGACACGTCGCATTACACCACGCATTCCAACCCCGAGAGCAAAGAAAAGACACACGGCAACGACAGAAAGGAGAGGAAGAGGGGGAAGAAAGAGAAGAATTTCAACAGAGACGGAGAGAGGGACAGAAGAGAGGTTAAGAGTAGATGCAGAGGGAAGACGAGGCAATCCCCAAAAGACGGTCCAACCAGTTAATCTGATCGGGCTTTATATTTTTCAAACCGGATTTTGTGGATCTTTATAGAAAAAGTTTAAAATCTTTCACTGAGAAGAATTGAGTTAAAATCCATCCAACAGGGTCAGGACAATAACGCTCCTCTGTTCCTAGTGCCAATAATCATCTTTCAACTTTGGATTGTTTTTATTGGTAAATAAGAGTCCAGATCTGTGATTGTAAACCACCGACTAGTAGTGTGAGTGTGAGTGTGTGTGTGTGTGTGTGTGTGTGTGTGTGTGTGTATTCCTCTTTCCTTCATCCTGTCTTTGTCTCTCAGAACAACAGATTAGCAGAAGATGATATCTCTTCTTGAACAGTCCAAATCTGTCCAGCTAACACGCACGCACGCACGCACGCACACTTCATTGTATCACCCACACCATTACACTCTGTCAACACAGAACCAAACCTCTTCCACTCAACACACCCTGTGTCAAGTTGTATTTATCCCCTGCTTTCAGAGCAAAGTGTGAAGGCGCACGAGGAGAAACTCTGCCCGTGTTTAATCCAATGATCTCATATTTACAACTGCAGAGTATTGAACCAGTCACACAAGCATGACACGATGAATAGTATCAATTATTCAGTCTCATCTCCGCACCGACGGTAAGTGCATTTGACGGGTTCATTCATCTATCGTATTTTTAATAAACCTCACACTCAGACAACCTCAAGAGGTCCGCTTGGCTATTTGTAAGATTTCCTGTTACAGTTTGGCCAGAAAGATCATGAAATGTGACAAAAGAGAATTTTATTTATGTATTATTGTGAGGTCTTTTCTATATGTCTGTCCAGGAGGCGTTGATACAGTCGCCATTCAGCAGTTTATTTTTTCCTCAGATTACTTTCCCAAACCTCTAAGTGAGTGGGTCCTGAGTCGTTATGCTACAGCGAATTAGCTCGACAAGCTGCTCCGAGCATCGCGGGGGGAAATGCACAATGAACTGCTGCACATGCACACACAATGTACGCAATCGCATGCATGGTGTATTCAGTCAAAATCCGCTTGCGTATGCATAAACCTTTTTTTGGGGGAGGTGGGGGGAAGGTGAAAGGGCGAGGCAGAGAGATGAGGGAGGAACTGTGCTCTTGCATGTGGAATTATTAGAGCAGAAACAATCGAGTGCACACAGAATGCAGAGAGAGCGAGCTGTAGAGAGAGAGCGAAATCACGGGCAGCCATCACAGACAGCCAGTCCTCCGTTCCCCGAATCCCTGTGTCACTGCGTCTGTTGAGTGCTAAAAAAACGTCTCCTTCGGTTCTGTCCACAACGAAATGGACTAAAACTCTGCTGCCGAGAGTCGAACGTTAAGCTCAGGAGCTTATGTATCATATCTGCCCTCTATGACAAAGTGAGTGGAATGTGTTGTGTCCTACGACAGGCCACACGGCTCCATCTGTCTATTGTTGGACTAAAACCCCACATGGCTCTTTCTAGACCACTCTAGGACAAAGGAGACACATGTGGACAGATCTGTTGGAGGAATTCAACTGAACAGCAGTTCAGTGCCTATAACAGCCCTGTTAATGTATTGTGATCTAACTATGTTTGAAGACAGTCGAACGCTAAACGGCTGCAGAATGAACAGACGCTTTTAATTTAAATAAAATTTCAATAATCCAATAATCTCTGAATCTGAATTCTGAAGACAGAAATGAACCCCATCGGTGTTCTTGATCTCTTCCTGGAGTTGTGTTTATTACTGATTACAGAGCAGATACCCTTGTTCACACCGATCTGTAGGTAAAACTGATCGGAGGTCAGCTCTTCTGAGCGGACGCCTAAATGTCATCCCAGAGCGGGCCTGTCGGTTACGGTTTTACCACAGCTCCGGGGTGAAATGTCAAATGTCAGGACGGTCGGCCGCAGTGTACATTATGTCATGCACGATATCATATTTTCTACCTTAATGTGTGCAGATGCAAGCTGGGCTGCACTGCTCCGTCTCTGCGTGAGGTTCAAGAACAATTGGTTTGCGTATTTATACAAGTGTGTGTAAGTTACCTGGCCTTGTCAAAGTACTTTCCGGTGTAGGCCATTCCACAGGCAGCTCCCAGCCCCTGGCCCAGAGATCCAGTGGCCACGTCCACAAACTGCTGCTTCTGTTAACACATCGCACGCACACACACACACACGCACACACACACACACACACGCATGCATCTTATTCTACATAATGTAGGAGAGCTTACGTTTGTAAATACAGATCATTTGAAATACAGCGGATGGAGTGCTTTTTATTTTTTTCAAGAGCAAGAAAAAAAACAATCGGGAAGGTAGCTTCAGTCGGTGTCTAGTGATGATTCAGTATCTGGGCTCATGTGCAGACAGTGTCTGTCACTAATGTCTGCAGCAGAGGAGAAAGGAACCAAGGACGGATCATCTCTGTCAGACAAGAACTTCTTTGTCACATGTCGCTGCTCATGCACGACAGACATGAACACACTCATTGTTTTTTGGCCTGAAGAGGAAAACTATCAAGTATTTTAGAGGGGAAAAGCACAAACTGTACACCCTCAGACAATGTGTTGCACTCACTATACTGTCAATCACAGTAATATTTATGTTGGAACAACCTCTTGGATGATCTCAGTCCCCACATTGGGAACAGTTCAAAAGCTCATTGCCGCTGTGTTTATGGTGCAATGTGTGTGTGAAACATTCAAACTGTCTCTAAAAGGAGACAATACTGAACTGTAAATGTTCAGAAACGCCTACTGTAGGTTTTCTTGGTCATATCACATTGCTATTTAAAGATTCCAACTCTACCTTATGATTTAGTAAAATATATGGTCAAAGAGTTTAGCGGGGTGTTTTGAACCAACAGTATATTAGAGGGATAGAAAAGTTCCAACTTCATGAACCCAAGTGTTAGAGAATACAGCAGGATGATGATCATTGCTTTATTGTTGATTTGCACCTGCTAATCTATTTGCATCTAAGCTACTTTTTTACAATTTAAACTTTCAGATCCAGAAGTTCCTGCAGATGTGAATGTCTCCTCACCGGCACAGGGTGTCCCTCCAGGATGGAGTCGACCTTGCGGAGGTTGAAGAGCTCATTCTCCTTCAGGTAGCCAGTCTCCGCCCACACGGCGTACAACACGGGAGCCGCATGACCCTGAGGAGGCGGAGGTAGAAGATCAACGGTCAGAAGTGTCTCGCTGTACAGATCACATTATGTGTCACCTACAGCTGCTGGTGCTGACGCTAAAACTGATATTATTGTTCATGTCATGCTCAATCAATTTTGGGGGGGCAATAGAATACTGTTTTTTGAATCTCTCATTTATAGTTTTCCCTCCTCTGACGCCACTTTCATGAACAACAATAAAAATGTATTCTGAACTATGTGAGCTTCAGGCAAAATAAAATGATTTATAGTATCACAGATAAACACAGATGGGTCCTGTGATGATATCCAGATTTTTTTTTACGGAAATCGGAATTGCGAAAAGTGAAACAACTTGATTTAAATTAATTGAGCATTGGTGACACACGTTCAAAAATATGTATGTGCACATTGATTTGTTGTAGTTAATAAATCAGTTATTTAAAATGTTCCTTGTGTGGTGCCTTTGAGCAGACACCACCCATATGGGGGTGTGTGTGTGAGAGAGAGAGAGAGAGAGAGAGAGAGAGAGAGAGAGAGAGAGAGAGAGAGAGAGAGAGAGAGTGTGTGTGTGTGTGTGTGTGTGGGTGTGTGTGTGTTACCTTGGAGAGGATGAAGCGGTCGTTGTTGGGGTTACGGGGGTCTTCCGGTCGGTACTTCATGGTATGAAAGAAGAGCACAGACATGATCTCTGCCACACTGCAACATGATGTGGGATGACTGCAACACAAGGGAGGCGACAGAGGGATTAGGTAAACACTAAAAGCGTTTTTATGAGCAAACCACACACGGATAGGAAGCGGCCCCACAGTGGCAAATATATCAGAATTGAAATTTAACTCTCAACTTTGATCTAGTGAGTTGATTCATGCCAGAACAACTTTAGTCAGAGAGTTTGAGTTGTCTTTTCCCCTCTCCCACACACATGCACACCTAAGTGCAAATCCACTAATCAGTGAGGGATCCCAAACTGGTAAGTCATGACAACTTCACACAAAAAACGGATTTGATGAGTTTTTTAATTCTTGCATGTTATACTTCACTTTATTTTCAAACCACATGCCACTAGTACCTCACTGAGGGCCTTGTTTCCCCCTCTACTGTCCTGGAATAGAAAATGATGGAGGGTGAGCTAAAGTAAAACAACAAACAGTGGAAGATTATGACTAATGGTGATCTCATGTGGGATCGATGCTCCCCTATGAAAGGGCTGATTTATGGATGATTATGCTGAAACATGAAAACTGACTGTGATAAAAACAATTGAATTAATCAAAAAAATAAAATAAACACAGATGAGAATGAATTGGTGCCCAGTTAGGAGAAAGTAAGTCATCTTAAGAACAGGTTGGTTTTTTTTTATGAAACGGATCGAGTAAATGTCAATTTTTTGAGGAGCATGATTTACAGTACAGTACATTCGATTGTGTAAAAACAGACACAGAGGAGGAGCTCATGTGCTCTGGGTTAATGTCTACACATGCATACAGCCATTCACTACGAGCACATCTCAAATGAATGAATAGTGGCCTACATATAGATCTCAGTGATTAATAACTAACAACATTGACAAAACAAAGCATTTAGAAAGTTGGATAGTCAATTTCAAATGATGACAGGGGTACACAGAACGTCCAGTCTCATTGTTTCTATATCATTTATTTCCCTTTTAAACTCTTTTATTTTCCTTTAAATAAACAAAAAAAACAAAAAAACGTAACAGTGCGTTTGTCGATTCGCGTTTTTATTTTATTTTTAATTCAACCCGGAGATATTCTACCTATTCAATTCAGGCTGCCTGAATCTGGTGCGTCGACAAGCTGCACCGGCGCACGCAGGCGCGTTCGTGCGACCCCGCGGTTCCATCCCGCTGCCTCCGCACAACACGCCGCCGCACGAGCCGCACCACCGGCTGCACGCACGGCATCATGCACCGACCCGGTCTGTGCTCCTCCTCCCTTACGTAACCCATCACAGAGCACGCACGGGGCTGAGAGAGAGAGAGAGAGAGGGAGAGAGAGAGAGAGAGAGAGAGAGAGAGAGAGAGCGGTGCGCAGGTTGCACCTGCAGCAGTTCACGGCCGGACCCACAGATTTGGGCAAATGATCTGGCACCTGGAGGGGCGGCTGTGCGAACACGTCTGTTCATTGGACGCATTCCATTCCATTCCATTCCATTCCTCCGTGAAACTTAACCGAAGTACAAAATGACAAGTAAATGAACGCTAGACCCTTTACGCCGCACAACTCTCATTTCTGCAACAGTGCCCAAGTTGCGCACAATGCGCACAAAGCTGGCACAGATTTTACGCACTGCAAAAATATTTTTTAAAAATTGGAAGTTTAGGTACATTATACGACGCAAAGATTTTGATACTCTGCTGCAAATAAATAATCGCATCTGCACCTTTATATAACTGGCCCTCTTGCGCGCTGATGTATGCTGCGGACAGCAAGTCCATCGTGGCATCTTTATTTTCTCTCATTGCGCATTTGTCCTCTACAATTTTTTTCCATTGTGCACAGGAAACGTACACTAAGTGACCCAGGACACTGACCAGTTATATTTGCCCTACAACTCTAAACCTCCTATAACTTCTCTGTATTCCCCCTCTTACCCGCTGCCCGCTGCAGTTGTCGCCTTGATGGAGTTGATCCGGAGCCGGGTGGCGATGTTCCGGAGCGCCTGCACAGTCTGCTGATCTGGTTTATGGTAGTCCTCCATCTGGCCGATGAACCCAAAGAACAGCACGCACACGCACACACACACAAGCTGGTTAAATGGAGTAAAGAGTTAAAGTCGAGAATAAAGGCGATGAGTGCGCGGCGGACGACGGCAGGGGTTAAAAAGAGGCAGTGCCGTTGAACCTGAGAGATGCAGGGGGAAGGGGCGTGTTCGCCAGTAAAGCCCGTGAATATGGCTAATCTAGGGCTCAGATGGGCCCACGGTTAGTCCAAACTGTCACGCAGGAGCACAGCCAATAGGAGCAGGGCTTTGGGCAGAGGCCAAGGCCACACGCGCAAATGCGCGCTCACACACAGTCAGCTCCAAACTGTATCTGATGACATATTCTGAGGAAATTTAAGACACACACACACACACACACACACACACACACACACGTAGTATGAGAGAGAGAGAGACTCAGATGTTTTCACTCTACACACACTAATGGACTTTTCTTGTAGTTGCACCCTAGTGTTGTATGGATGTAAAACTGTCAACTGTCCATATCTGCTCTAGTATCACAAAGAAGGTAGATCCTACTATGTATTAAATATAGCACCTGGCAATGATTCCTATTATGTCTTTATCAAACCCTTGTGACAAAGAAATGTAATTGAGCCTTGATATTTTTACAGTTTCACCATAAATTGAATTGAGTACCAATAAATTAAAACACAATAATTCAAATATAAAGAACTTCAATTAAGAAAAACAGTTTTTTAATGAAAATTATTAATTCTGTAATATAAAAAAACTGGATATCAGCACATATCTTCAAATATAAACGCAGCGTGTTAAAGGCTTATGTCCACCAACCTCCAATAATGACTATGACCAAACTTAAGAAAGAAAGTATGTGACACATGATAGATATTTAGTGGATTCAAGGATGTTTGGTGAACTTTTCCAGGACAGTCTCACTAATGCTCATCTATTCTGGTGTGAATGTGAATATAGGGCAAAGAATAGAAATGTATGTCGTGCCACAGTGGAGTGTATAGAGTTGTGTCATGAGAAGCGACAGGATATGAAGAGGAAGGAAGGGTGACATGCAAAGGGAAGGATCACAAATGACAGTAATCTTACCTTAATGACATTTCCCTCTTGAGCGTGACCCAATTAGCTGCAGCACAAACCTGCACCACCTGCAACAGGCACTTATATTTCATTCAGTAATGAGCGACTGCCAGTGGCAGATCATTTTTTCATTTTCCATGTAGAAGATTATTTTTGCTTTCTGGGATTAAAAAAAACTTATTAGCAGACTAAACTCTTATCTTGTGATCTTAAGAAATCCAAAGGCAGGGATATCTCGCCACTGGCTGGGACTAACTTCCACACTTGGACAGCAGGGGGCCTGGGGAAGATGATTACAGTTTAATGATGGCAGTAGTACAACCGTATACTGTGGGGTTTACAGTGAGTTGATACTAACATCTGGTGGTCAAACACAGAAACTGCACCATTCTCCTGTACATCCAAAAATGGAGGAAATGTGTGTCACACGTTCTCTAAATAAATTGTGAAATGGAGAAAACAAAACATATTGTAGTTATACTATTACTTCATGTAGACTCCGTTACTGATCACTTACAGATTATTATCAGATATGAAACAAATATCACATTCCTGTCGAATCTTTGAAGCCCATTTTCACAGTTGACCCGACACAGCAAACAAAGACAGACAATTCTATTTTCAAATCTTTATTATCACAAAATAATAATAATTAACCAAAATTACGCACAGTGACGACAATCTTAGGAGATTCATGTAATTCTCAAAGACTTTCCCAAAATCATTCCTCTGGCAAATGCAGATAAATTATAGTTCAATGTAAGATGTCCTTAAAAATCTTAAATATGTGACCGTAATTAAAAACAATCTGTGGATTTCAATCATTCTTCCGGCATGCGTTTATTCAACCAACACATGCCAGAGGTGTTGGCAACTGTAATGAAAACGATAACAGAGCAATGAAAGTGTACAAATTGACTCTGGCTGCGGACAAATCCTTCTTTACATTCTAAATTTAAAATCTTCCAAATAAAGTGAAAAGATGTGGCTCTGACATCAACTTAAATACAGAGGAATACAAGGCTGGCACATATGAACTGCAAGTAAACACAGAATACATTCAAATAGCAGGAGCAAACTCAAAGTCAACTCATACCACTCGTTCAGAGATTCTCCAATTTTACGCAGGGGAAACATGTTCGATCACATAATTTCTTTGAAGTGAAATGAAGAGAACATGAACTTCACTTTGTTAACGAAACCTAAATATAAAAAAACATTGTTTCCATCTGGAATGACCAGTATACTGCTAGTTAAGGTAAATGTACCGTTGAGCAAACTACAGAGATCAATGTGCCATTTGTTAGAAAGAAGCCTTATAACTTAAATCTTCATGACTCTTTTCATGTTCTGAACATATTGTGATAACTGGGCAAATTAAACCTATTAATAGCCTGTTGTGTCTATTCAGAATGCTTATAACTAACTTTTTTTTATATTCATAAGCTGATTTGAGATGTTCATTAGATCCGACTCATTGCCACTCAGTTTTGCACATGATCAGGGGGCAGATGTGCTCCTTCCTGTTCCACCTGCAAGGTTTACTGCTCAGTGCTGCAGTAGCATTTTACTGCAAAAATAAAATAAAAGCCTAATTACCACAATTTATTTTGGGTTTAAGTCTTTGTGACTCAAGACTTAACTGTGGCTTGGAATTAAAAACTGAAAGCAGGACTGGAGGTAATTCATATTTTCATCATTAGATTGGATTACTGGTATGAACTCATATTGGTTTGAAAAAAACAGAAGCTATCAGAACCAAAACTGTAAATTGTTCTCTTAAAATTATACATCTCTTGCAGAACTCAGACTTCCAAATAAACAAAGCTCAACGTACCATCTTAAAACATCCCAAAATGCTGGTATTCCTAAAGGCATTGCGACAGCGGTCTATTGCACATTCTTCTCCAACAACATCAAATGCTGTGAGCTCGGCCGGAAGAGGAGGAGAGATGAATGACACAGACGAGGAGACACACTAAGGAACAAAAAGGAAGGACGTGGAGAAAGGAAAGGTAGCGAAGAAGCAAGGTTGTGCATTCATCTGTGTCTTTATGTCACAGTCAGTAATGTAACATTAAAAAAGGAAAAAAATCGAGATATAATTCTTAGACTGAGGTTTAATCTGCAAGTGCTGCTCCAAACACGTAGGGGAAGTTCTTTCTCTTCTCCTTAGACAAGGGCTCAAAAAAAGAGTCTCCTCCTCATTAAAGGAATGAGGGAGATGAAATGCCACAAAAACTCTAATGGCTGAACAGCGTCTCTGTGGCATTTTGAAAAACACAGGTTTCAGCGTGACTTTCAGGAAGAAGATTCAGTCAGCGAAAAAAGAAAGCCACAAAGTGGTCAGTTTGTCTGCAAGGACTCACAAAACAGTTCAGAGGTCCCCAACACAGATGTCTCTGGTTAATAAGTCATCAGAGCTTAAGTGATATTTATAATAGTTCCTGTACTCTCGCATTGCGAGAGCGCCGAACATGTGAGATGAGTGAGAAAAGCAGCGGCTGTGGCTCTGAGCCGAAAAATCCATCTATCCGAAGGTCAAATGCGAAGCTCCACCGTGGCCCCCTCTTAAACCAGCAACAGCTAAACTTTACCTGCACGTTGCCGAAGGTTTCATCACATTCCTTAAGAAGAAAAAAAGAAAACTCAAGGCCACAGTGGGACGTTTCATCTCATCCCTCTCTCCCACAGTGGATCTGGCTGAAAAAAATGTCAAACCAAGTTGACACGACTAGCCGGGGCAGCATCTGTGGTCAGGTAAAGACTCGAAACACAGAAAAGTTCTGAGTCAGGAGCAGGGGATCAAACGGCAGAGCGCATGCTATAATAACCCTCAGAGCACAGACTAGTTTTGAAGAGTCGCAGTGCACAGTGAGTCAAAAACCTGTTCGCTGCACTTCCTTATCTCCCCACTAGCTTCTGGTCGTCTCACAGGTCATGAAGGGGTCGTGGCACTAAACGTTACAGTGGTGACGGCTGAAGTGGGACTATAGCTTCATGCCGCTGAAGTCCTTCGACAGAGTCTGCAGGTAGGCCTCATGAATGGTACCGAGGAAGTCCGCGTCGTTCTAGACAGGGAGAGAGCAAACAAGAGAACGAATCAACAAACTACACAAGTGTTACAAGATAACGTATTTTCCACAAGAATTCAACCGCTACAAAAAACTGTTGTTTTGACCTCTGGAAAGTTATAACGTTATAAATTATAGCTAACTGGAACAATTACTTCACTGGAAAGGAGTGTCAATGAATCAAAGAAGTGTGGTTTTGGTGATAATGGTTGCTTCTCAAGAGCGTCTGCCATCGTTGTATTCAAAAGACAAGAGGTTAGATTACGATCTCTGCTCGGTGCCAATTCTTCAAACTCATGCTGAACCGGGGGAAGATTGGATGGTGTTGTGATTCACTGTTGTTAAGCAGTACAGCAAGATAGAACACCCCATTTTACTCAAGAAAATAAAATGAACACTAGTGTTTTGTTTTCCATGTAATTTAGATGAAGCAACTTTTTTAAAATTTGTACTTTTGATGTTTTCCAAGCCAAGAGATGCAGTATACTTGTATACATTTCCTTGATGTACCTTGATGAGGTGTATCAGAGTCTCCTGTAGCTGTGTTTTGCTGCAGGGGGCGGGCGGAGGCTCTGCAGCTCCTACAGAGCCGGAGGAGGGCTCAGAGGGGGCCGGATGGACCACTGATGCTGCTGCTGTGGTTGATGTCTTACTGCTGGATTGCTGGAAGGCGCTGGGGGAGAGAAGCACCGAAATCCCGGGTCCTGGAACAGCAAGACCTGGACTCATGGGGACAGCCTGTGAAACAGCAAAGAGCAAAAACAAGAGACAAAGGTCAGGAATTAATCAAAAATGACCAACATGCTTGATTACGATCTATTCTGTTTTGGAATATAAAATTGGTGTAAGAAACCATAGACTGATGAGACTGACATGAGCTAACAGATCTGCAATAAACTGCAACATAGAAAACGCTTCAACTTACAGATATTGGTTTGATCAGATTTGGAGGCTGTGAGAAAACATCCATCTCTTTGCCGTGGAGGGGTTTCCCCATGGGCTCCTGGAAGCTGTGGGGCGGGACCAAGGTGCTTGGCAGGAAGTTGGGTGCGAGGATGGGTTTGTGGATGTCTGAATTTATGGATGACACAGTGGGTTTGAGCGTGTTGAGTATTTCCTGTCCTAAATAAGCTCCGGAAATGGCCGGTGGTGCTGCAGGGCTGGGGGGAGCAGCACGAGGCTCTGAGCCTGTTATCGGCAACATCAGAGGTGACACTGAGCACAGAGGCTGGGGGTCTGGCATGGGGACTACCGACTGGAAAACAGGGCTGGAGTGTAGTGCATAAGGTGCTGGGAGCAGGCCAGAGACTTGGTGCAGTTGGTTGGACCCAGGGTTTTGATGTCCTGAAGTGGGATAAGACTGGCTGTGGGTGTAGGCAGCGGAGGGGTCGCAGGGAGCGTTGGTGGAGTTCTGTGCAGGCATGGCAGGTAGAGAAGGATCCTTAGGGAGGGATGAGCCAAAGAGCTCCTCGACTGTTATCTGCTTCACTATTGTGTGAGAGCTCTGTGGGGTAAAAGAGAGGAAATCTATAAATTGGGGGAAATCTACACCAAAGACTCAGTTTGCTCCTTGCCTCATATAAAACTGGGGTTATAAATAATAATTGGCAGCGGTTACATAGGTTGGAGAAG
This sequence comes from Scophthalmus maximus, assembly GCF_022379125.1. Classification (NCBI taxonomy): domain Eukaryota; kingdom Metazoa; phylum Chordata; class Actinopteri; order Pleuronectiformes; family Scophthalmidae; genus Scophthalmus; species Scophthalmus maximus. Next base: position 16,297,085 of record NC_061517.1, on the reverse strand, counting down.
TGCATTTGCCTTAAATTTAACCAACATTATCACCAGCTTTCTGCTGCCAAATGGTCAACGATATATGAGGTGACTGTGACATCTGGAAAAAAGACACCCACCGGTTCTTAGTTTCCCTCGACAGTCTCTCTATGAAGGAGTGAATAGAATCAACTGCAGGGCTGGAATAACTTTTCTTAACATGCATGTTAGTGTAATGTTATGCACCTTTTCAGGTTGTGGTGTTCTGCGGGTACGTTCTGCAGGTCCGTCTGTATCACATGTCTGCGCCTGCAACACAAAGAAATTCAATGGTATTTTCACATTTTCAAAACAAGCCTTAGGTTAAATACAAAGACTGAAAGCAGACATACATTCAGACTTCCCCTGTGCTTAGACAGATACGTGCAAACCTGAAATAATCCCAGATTTTGTACCACTGTAATCTCTGATATTAATATGTCGGACTCATGAGTGTGCATCAATGAATGTTTCACTCAGTGTTCAAGAGGTATGGATGGAATCATTTTTTAAAAAACATCCGTAATTTACTCCTGAGAAACGGTCATGAACCTCAACTGTGAGCTGGCGTCGGTGCAACAACACAACTGGCCAGCTGTGTTTGTCGCTTCGGCTTTTGGGGGAAGAGTGGGACATGAGCCGTGCAACCGCCATCTTTGGTATAACGGACTCTGCTATTCAGGATTCTTGAAGTGGTTTGTCTGCTCACTCATTTATAATGCCTCTGCTAAAATGCAAAATTTTTACTCCAGAATTGTCTTGTTAATGTTTTAGTACGTATAATCTGCTATGAAATGAATGGTCTTTGATAGGTAAGTACCCAATAACAGTGAAAATAATCAATCGGCACAACTTAAATGACGTTTTAATGTGTATATCTGCAAGTATGTGTTGCCTCCTCACTCTCTGATATTCATCCTTGGCTTTGCTTAGTAGTTCCAGGATGTCGATGGGCCGTGGTTCTGCGATGCCATTGGTCCTCCCCGGTTCTGCCCTCTCTGGTGACTCTCTCTGGGCGTGGTCTGCTTCTTGTTTGACAATCCTGGGGGAAAGTGAAAGCTTGACACATTGACTACATACCAAAGTGCTACTTGCTGTGTCGAATCATTGATGAACTGGGAGAAAAAAAACTTTGGATGAGAAAGGATGGTACTATCTACTACTATTTGGCTACTTACTTGACCATCAGCTGAGCGATACGTTGACAGTCCCTCTTGTCATAAAACCAAATACTGTAGATACCCACTGCAAGAAAAACACAAACATTGCATATTACACTGCGACTACACTGGCCAGAAAGCGAAAGCAGCAATAACTTAGACTCGGAACTCTTCTGACATAAAAATATCTCAACCAACCAAAAATCACCAAAATAATGGTTAGGATTTACAATTCGTAACAAGTTAATTAATCAATGAATTTAGAGTTTTGTAACACAATAACAAGATATGATCATATCATCAAACATAACTAAACAATACATGATGATATTGAGTTACTGCCTAGGGCCACTATACATGTACACATGTATATATATATATATATATATATATATATGTATATAGTATGGAAAGGTTTGGGCATATTGCCAATTACCACTTCCACGCTCATTTGATGAAGTATTGACTAACAAGTTCATTAAAAGAAACAGTTCTAAATAAACAAGATTGAGTTAGACTCTTAAGATGAGACCCATGAGTAAAGTTCTGGTGTAAAATAACTCTTTAGATTATATGAAGTATAAGACTGTTTACTAATTTGGCCTAAAGGGGGTAGATGAAGAGAAAAAGATTTTGTGAGAAAAGTATGATGAAACCCACTGAAGGGCAGTCCAGACAGCAGAACAACCTCGACGTAATTAGAATGCAGAACGTGCTCATTTGGAATCACAAGGAAACTGCGGAAAGAAAGTGACCGAACACCAAAGTTCAGTGTGGTCCGAACAATCACAGTAAATGGTCAGTTAGCATTTCTCTGCTTGTGTGACATTTGTGTGTGTGATGAAACACTGGTGTATTCAAGGTCCCTTAAGAGGTCATGGTTACCTAGCAACCTGAGTGTTTGCCTCCCTGCAGCAGCATCTACTGGTTCCGAGGGGAATATGGAAAGGTGTAAACAGGTGTGTGTGTGTGTGTGTGTGTGTGTGTGTGTGTGTCAGACAACACAGCTTTCTTTTGACAACAGTTTTCTGTGACTTTAAGTAGACTAGTCAGCCCCAGGCAGCGAGTTCACCAGTACTCAAAAAAGATTAGAGCAAGAAACAGGTGACATTTATTCACCACCATCACCATCATCATCATCATCTCTATGAAGAATCCATCTTCCCTGTTTTTGCTCTTTGCTCTTTAATCAAGCTTCTATCTTGCTCCCACGCAGACTTAATCATTCCTTCTTTGCTTTTCCTCATTTACAGCAAATGGAGTTGTCTTAAAAACCACCTCTGGGATATTTCTTTTTGTCAACATCAGAAATGTGGACACCAAACAAACACAGACTGGAGTGTGTTTGACCAGCAGAAAGCCACCAGGAGAAGACCCTCACAGGAAGAATTTACTCTGACCAGTCTCCCAGATGTGACCATCGGCTGCCAGTGATTAGAAGCATCTCCACCACAGCCTGAGGAATATTGTCATCTGCTGTTTTGCTCGACACCTGCACCAGGTTTGATCTGTCTGACAGTCAAACCCACTCTGAGGTATTAAAATGCTCACAGCAGCACTTGGACCCAAATAGACATACTGGAAAAGCTGCTCTGGCCTGAATACCAACGAGAAACGACATCATGTCTTCTATACCAGCCAAGCTGATGGGAAAGACGAGTCCAAAGGGGGAACAGTCAACTCTGACATTGACCCTGGCCATGTTATTTTTTCTGATAAGCAAACAAATGGGAAAACATTCCAATTCCTTATTTGTTGCCTTGATGAAAGTCCTGTTCAGACTTCTGATAGATTACCTCGGTGGCAGTGCTGTCAGTTACTTTCTAAAGATCTGAGGACTTAAATATATCCTTCCTTTTCCCCTTACTTCCTGCTGAACTCTTTCCATAAGGGCGATGGGAGTTTCACTGCGACATTTTTGCATTTAACTAGATCAAGCCATCAGTGAATGCACAGCGTGTATAATACCAGAGATGTAAAAGTTGTCAATATTCATCAATTTAACTTACAGGCCATTTGAGCTGCTGTTGCTCAGATGCAGAAGCAAGCTGAAATTGTTGCCATCTGGACGAGGTCATGAGTGGAAAAGTCGCATCAGAGGAAGTTTTACTGTTCAATGAGATTCCAAGACACCGAAATGACTTCAAGCAAAAGGGAAACGAAATGTTCCAGAGAACGCTGGGGAGGTGTTTGTGCGGCATTTTCAGAGGTACCATTTTGATCTTTTGCACTTCATGCTCGTGAGTGAATGTCACCAACACCTGCTTAACAGTTTACTTGGTGCTTAATAAGTGCACTGTTTACACTTCTTTTGCAAATTCTTCTGTGATACGACAGTGTTTCTAGGTTGCTGAGCAGAAACCAAAATGCTGGGGTGAAAGTCAACAGAAACAGATTCCGTAGCTAAGGAAAAGTGCACGTTATTCTCAGTGACAAAGGATTTTTGATATTTAGAAAAACATTGATGTTTTTTAAATATTTTCTCTGGGTAGATATCTTACACTTCTCATGATGCTGATTCACAAAATACATATTGGACTGGTATTAGACTGGGGATCACTTTTAACGCCCCATGTAAATTTGACTCGTGGCCTTTGAGGCTTCTCAAGAAAGACTACTGAACATATTGGATTGGGGACATTGAATAATAGTCTCATAAGTAAATGTAATTTCAATCCACACTGGAACAGATATAAGTTTGTTATGTGCATAATCTTCTATTTTAGTACTTCTACTACTACAAAAATACGCACAGTTGCCATTCCTGTAGAGCAGGAAAGGATCCTGCAGCTGGAACTCCAGGTCTTTGTTGATCGGCTCCACCAGGTTCTCTGTGCTCAGTCGGTTCATGATGGTGAAGCCATGGTGAGGGGAGGCAGACCTGAGAGCAACAAAGATTACAAACAACGTAATACTTACGTTTGGCACAACAAAACGTAACAATCACCTTCTCAATCCTATTTTCGACTATCGACGATCAACTGGTGCACTAGATTTAGTAAAAGCTTTAAATCTTACTTCAACTGACTCAAACAAATATTGGCAAACCTTCTTGACTTACTTTACATCAAAATGCAGTAAGCTAAATGTATATATTTAAAAGCTATATTGTATACGGTATTACCAGAAGTTTTAAGCACTTTAGAAGTTCATATTTCTATCCATCATGGAATATAATCAGGGAGAGAACTATCTTCAGCAATAAGAAAAACAAGGAATCCAACAACAGATGGTCTGGTCCGCACAGACCTCTGATTTCAACCTTACCGAGTCAGTCTAGATTTACGAGAAGAGACATAAGACACTGAAAAGAGACCTCACACCATATTTAAAGTAAATATTGCCCAATTCCCAAGTTGGTACCTTGAAACCAGCTATTTTAATTATGGTATCAGGTTTGGATGCTTTTTTTTTATTCCTTGGTTACAATGTTTGTTTTTTTACTCACACATTTACTGTTGTGTTTCATGCAGCCATGTGTTTTTGTTCTTTGTGTCTGCGTCTCGGCCCCTTATATGTTATGTTTAATAGGTGTACATTACCAGACCAAGTGAAAATAATTTAGCAAAACTAGTTGTTGAAAACGGTGACATTGTTTCCATGGAGAATGAAGCGAATCCAAGATAGCCAGTTGGGTACATTTGTCACAAGTGACTTCTGTTGAGTAAACAACTTAACAGTTGTTAAACTGGAGATGGAATAGTTTGTCCCTCTCTCGCAACAATCTTGGGGTTTTCCACCAGTGTTTAAAACTATGATTATATACAATCTCGTGGAGTATAATGAAGATCCCTTTGTGCGAACTCGTAGGGGGAAATCAGACACATCGCAGTGCATGTTTGTTTACAAAGACTGCGGCCTACACACGTGTGCAGAACACGTCCAATGACAGCGCAGAGAAACGCATCGCCACACGGGGGAGAACCACCTCCATGGCTGCAGTGCCACACTGTTTTTATAGAATCCTTGAGACGTTTACCTGGCATAGACAAACAGGGTGCCCTCGATGTCCGTCTTCTCCTGAAATGAGAAGTAACGTTCCGCGTCAGAAACAACAAGCGGCCAGTCTGAAACGTGCCGAGCAGCAGCAACGGACGACGACTGTTAGCATCGCCTGCTAACTCGTGTTAGTTCAGGTGAGATGACGCCACCTTACAGGTACAAGTAGTGAAGACGTACACGGAATTACACTGGTGTCACAACAGTCTGTCTGCGAACACACGCCTGGGAAAAAAAGTTAGACTCTGGCGAATGCCAACGACACCCTTGTTGTTGCTCTTAATCGACGAGCTAGCATTAGCATGCTAAGTGGACGCATAGAGCCGTTCGGGGTCTTGTGACGCACGCACCCATTCGTTCGTCTTGGAGTTGAAGTTGTACAGAGCCACCTGGCCGGTGACGTCGAGCAGGTTGTTGATGTACGGGTCCTGTCGCTGTAGAGCAGCTAAACTCATCGTGTGTCCCGCGTTCACCGTCTCCATCTTGGATGTGATTGTTGTTGCTCCCGCACGGTCGGATTTCTGCGAACACTCGAAACTTCCGCCGTCCACCGGAAGTCACGGCTCAGAAGATATTGTTGCTTCTGAAGAGATTAACCTGAAACGTAGGTATTGGGTGGTTTGAACTAAATGTTCGTATGAGTTCTCATGAGTTTATCTTAGTTTAACTCATCTCAGTTTAACCAGCTTGCTTCTAAAATCAAACCATTTTACAAACAGGCTAACTTATTTAAATAAATGAATAAAAAAGCTCGTATTTGTTGAATAAATAGGCGGTGTAGGGGAAACAAAAACTGACATCAATGTTTAATTTTGCCAGTCATTTACTTACTGATGTAAATTTTAATAAAACACACATCAACTCAATGTTAGCTTAACTTCATTAACAATTTATTGGGATTAGCTAACATATATTTCAATATATATTTCTCGACAGAAAAACAAGCATATTGATTACGGGAACACATTTGACATTCACTTTATTAAAGTGACCTAAATAATGATTATGTATTTACTTATGTACTTACAAGTTAATGACAATGTGTGACAGATAGCCACAGTAGCCCCATGTTACACATGATGCCTCTGCTGCTGCGCCGCATCTGGTTTTTGGGCCCACCACGTGACACGTGCTCTTTAATCTGAGAACCTCCGTGTATGATAGACTAACAAAGAAGAGTTGGATTCACATGATTTCTGACTTTATAGTTATAGTCTAACAACAACGACTCTAACAGTGACAAACATTTAGAGAATAATCAAAACTCCTGGGAGGGTCCCTAGAAAACATATAGCCTATACTATCCTCTGATTGTTTATGATTTGGCCCAGTTGCGCTGCAGATGCCCGCTTTACCTGCCACTGTTCCGAGGGAACATTGGGATTATAATCGGGGGGGATTACGAGCTACCGTGAAACTGTTATCCTTCATGCAGGCGCAGGTAATCCGATCACTGGTAACCTTCCAGCACAGCTCCCGACTGCAACTCACTTCCCCTCGAATCGCCGCGGTGTGCGGGCAGAAAACGGCGCAATGAGGCCACGGAGAGGAGCCAGGTGACAGAATGCCGTTCATTATAAGGGGAAGACCCCTGAGGGGTAAGTTCAGAGACCCGGGACAGGCTACCACTCTTTAAGGGTTTCACCGGAGGGATTGGACAAACGGCGCCGTGTTTATCCTCCCATCCATACATTTCACCGGCAGGAGAAAGTCCAAACAGACGCGCGTAATGTTCCACTCATCTGAATCGATCCTTGTGCATTCATGAGCTGCGTTACAAACTGGCGCTGAACTAAAACGTGGAGAGAAGCAGGTGCAATAGCCTGCACCTTGCTGGCCTGTTAGCAGAAAGTATGATCAATTGTCGTGTTTAGCTGTGGTTACAGCCTCGTCTTGCAAAATTTTAAAGCTAAACTCTCATGCGAGCTTTGGGAGCTGATGCTTTAAATTGTGTGCGCCATGCGCGGGTGTGCTTGTGCCACTGCCACATGCATCCTAATGCAAACACTATTAATACAATTTAGGCAATTGGATCTGATTACCAACAGATGACTGCTTGTTGGCGTCGCCGGCTTGTTTGTCATTGTTCGTCATCTATGGTTTTCTTGTAAAGCTGGAACAACATTCATATAACATCCGATTTTGTCATATTGTGAATGTTTTTAAAAGCCCAAATTTTATTGATTTGTTCTGGAAGTTTCTTGACGGGGCACGTGGATTTGCAGATGTGTATGTTTCCAGTCGCCTATAATAAAAGAATCGATAGCCTAAACCAAATGGCTATAGCCCATGTGATCGCGCCAACTTGTACCAGTCGCATCCGCGGCCACACACAGAGTAATCTACAGCAGTGGGTTGACCGCCGCTGTCAGCGCATCCTCTTCGGATCCGCCGTGGCGTGAATCTGCAGACAGGCACCCGGATGTGGCGAAAATGTTTGGCGCTCCTCTCCGTCGGGTTTGCGCCTGGGAAACATTCTATGATTCGGGTCGTTAACGCGGCGTCGGTTCGGGCTCGCGCGTCCACCCCGTACGGATTTTGTTTTTTTCCAACGATGAGTTGGATGTAAAGCGAATTTTTTTCCCCCTCAATGTGGATTCGAGGATGCAAGAAGCAGAGGAACAGTCTGAAGGTAAAAAAAAAAAGAAGAAAAAGAAAGAAAAAGAAAGAAAAAAAGACAGAACGGTGCGTGGAGCGCAGGAGGAGCGTCGGCGCGTCGGCGCGCTGCGCGAGGGGTCGAGAGCGCCCGTGTGCTTTGTCGGTGGATAACCACAAACAGTCTGCAGAAGATTATAGTCTGCAACTTATGGTAGTAGAGAGGTTAAGTATTGACATTGCAATCGCTGGTTGTAGGCGACATGGATGCGATGGCAGTTATCAAATCCTCCGGAACACGAGTTGCGGCTGTAGGCTATTTCTGAAAAAAAAAAATGGTTGACACTTTTTTGTCTAATAATATGGTCAAGTGATCGTTTCTGGAGCACGCGACAACTTGTGGAGGATGCAACGTTGCGTCTTCCAGAATGAGGGGGGGATTGCGGTAAAAGACCTTATCAAGTAAATCCTGTTGGTTTGTTTCTGTTTTATAGACAGTTTTCCTCGGTTCGACGTGGTCCAACTAAACACTGATCCGTTTAAAAAGTCAAGTCGGGAGCAGCGGCATCAACAGTTGTTGCCGAGCGTCGTGTGACAGCTGTGTGACATCCCGCAGGGCCGCTGCAGGGACACTTCCTCTCAGATGTATCACACAGGCTGTGGTCATCACCATAGAGCGAGGCTGCAGCAGGGTCTGCTCTCCTGCATCATCAATACCGGCCTCATTCAGATGTTCAATTTGTGTTAAAATGTCTTCTCCTATTCATATCCCACCTGTTTGATCCGATATTTTCACTAATCAAAGAGTTCTGATGCTCCTATTTCTGATCAGTGTTTCCTTTTTTTCGTTGGCCTTCATCACAGTGTGAGAGCTGCTTTAGTTGGCTGACTGTAATGCATGTTGGTTATAGCTCTGACAGTCCCTGATGCGACTCTGCTGTAAACCAAAGTGACTGTGTCAAGGGCACTGTCTTTTTCACTGGAGCTCTGCATTGATTTTAATGACCCTGTCTCTCTCATTCATGCAGACTGCCCTGTTCTCTCTCTCTCTCTCTCTCTCTCTCTCTCTCTTCTCTCTCTTCTCTCTCTTCTTCATCCTCCTCCTTACTGTTTTACCTTATTTCTACAGCCACAGATTCATCTTCAGATTCCATCTTGTATTCGGCTGGCGGACAGTTACATACATTTTTGCGAAAAGCATAATTTTTTTTGGCAACAGACACTTACAACTTTACCTGGCATGTGGTGTGTAACATTGTGTGCTGTCCTGTTCAAGGTGATAAAACAAGGTGCTTATGAAGCCGTTGGGCATTCCACTTGGGTTCAAATAACCAAAATAGCTGCTGTGTGACTATTCTCACCCAGGTACAGGTGCACCGTTTTGTTTGTACTCACAATTACAGCCTGTCAATGGTTACCAACATGTCTCTATTTCGCCCCAATCTCCCTCCAGGGGCACAGTATGCCGACAACAGAAGGACCACTCCCTCCACTGATGCCTCGGCGCTCTGGTCAGAAAGCAACACACGCCTGTATCAGCTCAATCCAGCAGTGCAACTGCAGGCTCCGGCCAGCACTGGCAAGCCAGTTGGCTCCTCTCATGGCCTCCTTGGGCCCAATAGCGGCATTCAGGTTTCCTGTGGCACTAGCTCCGGTGTCAACTCGGTCCTCGCTTGGCATGCTGCCATTAGCGCCGCTCGGCAAGCACAGGGTGATGCTGCTAAACCGGACGCAGGTTCACAGCCCGCGGTTTGCACCACTGGACCGCCTCCTGTAGGCTCACTGGCGCAGAGGAAGAGGCAGCAGTACGCCAAAAGCAAAAAACAAGGAGGATCTACCAACAGCAGGCCACCCCGAGCTCTGTTCTGCCTCACCCTCAACAACCCGATCCGCAGGGCCTGCATCAGTCTGGTAGAGTGGAAGTATCCTTTAGCCCAAAGACAGAGGCTGGTTACATGGGTGGATGGCAGATGTTTGGGTGTCTGCATGGATTATGTTTGTTTGTATGGACAGACTGTGTAGATTATGTATGACTATCAGTCAGTGAAATAATGAACCATAACAGAATGAAAGTGACCTGTGGAGTGCAATTGCTAGACCATGGAGCAGTTAGTTTTGTGTGAAAGCTTAAATGAAAAATTAAATGATTGAATGGGTTGATCAATTAATGATTTATCTAGAGAGTTAGACAGATTAATGAACAGATCAATTATTGAATTAATAAATAATAAACACAGCAGGTTCATAGTTTTTTAAAATAATTATTATAAGACTATCTTTAGATAACTTTTTTAGAATCTGCTGCATAGGCTTCAAGTCTACTTGTTTCAAGTGAGTTCAGTTGCATTATTATACTTCTTCGATGTCATGGCTGTGCAATATGACCAAAATCTCATATTCTGATTGAGAATTTTTATACCCAAATAACAATACATATCGTTAATCATCATCTTTCCTATATTGTGTGTTGTGGGCAAAATACCTAGAGTTCATTGTGAGCACTCAACTGTACTGTTGTGGCTCTGTCAGAGTTTTCATACCTAAACCACGTCCATGCGACAGAAGTAGCCCCTCTTTTAGGTACGACCAAGTGGCAACCCAACATTGGTTTGTGAATTGCCATTTTGAAACCCCAAGTTTGGCATTTTGGCCAGCGCCCTCTTGTTTTTTTTAAAACTGGAGGTTACCATATTTGGACGAGAGGGTAGGCCATGGTACTTGCTGTCAATCACACACAATCCACGTCCCAGTACATATCGTACTTTGTCGTCTATTTGACTCCAAATGGGACCATCATTTAGAAAGTGAACATCATGCTGTATTGAAGAAGACTTGAAACTAGCGATTGAGACCATAAACTCTTACGGAAAATGTTTACTGACGTTATAAATCAAGTCAGTAGAGTATTTTCTCGTTGGCTTCTATAGAATCTGACCTCTTTTTTGAACCAGAGGTGTCGCCCTCTGCTGGTCATTTCAGATAATACAGGTTACAGCCACTTCCACATTGGCTTAAATTTTTGGACCCAGAGTCTACTGTACGTCCAGTCCTTCTCATGTTCTAAATTCATTCTAAATTACTCCGTTCTGTGTCAAGTTCACCCTCCTCCATTGTTGACTGTGTGGCCTTCATGCACATTAACTGCCTGAATTCGTGAGATGTGGAAGAACACAAAGCGCCGTCCAAATGACAAAAAATATTGCCTTGAACAGAGATTAGTGGCGAAATAAACTGCATGATATAAAAGAAGACGTTTTTCTATTGTCACATGATAAATATTGCTATATCACACAGCTAAAATGTCAAAATCCTGATACTTACCAATTTTTACCTCTCTTTGAGATAACTGTGTGTGTTCCTTAACAGTCTGTTTCCAGACCATTTGATATCTTTATACTGCTGTCTATTTTTGCCAACTGTGTGGCCTTAGCCATCTACATCCCCTTCCCTGGAGACGACTCCAATTCTACCAACCAAGAACTGGTGAGTGGCTTTGGAAAATACAGAAAAAAGGCTTTGTGATGCAATGGATTAACTTGGGTTACCACACTGCAGAGTATTTATCCCCATTGTCTGTAGAGATTCTCATTCATCCAGACCTGATTAGAACTACTTCATATAACAACAGATCGGTGATTGGATTTGTTTTTGATAATTAGGCCATTATTTGCTCTCTGTGTGGTTCTGCAGATGTTGCCAACTTTGTCGCGCAGCAAAGGTTGAAAGAGTTTTTAACAAACCTGTACACTGCGTCTCGTGCCACTATTTGTCATCAGCTAAATTGCGCACAATGGCGAGACAAAACACCTTTGCATGACTGAGTGAGTATAACTGGCTGTATGTGTGAGTTGCGTCAGAGGGCTTTCCTGGCAATATTTGGATGGATGTGTCGGGTTTCATTGTTTGTTGACACACGCAAACACACACATACACACACACACACACACTGATAATTTATGGTACTCCAGCAATCAAATTCTTGAAGAAAAAAATTTCAATCAATTTTCAATCAATCTATCATTTGTTGATTTCATTAGAATTTAGAGAGAGAGAGAGAGAGCGAGAGAGAGAGAGAGTGAGAGAGAGAGTGAGAGAGAGAGTGAGAGAGAGAGAGAGAGAGAGAGAGAGAGAGAGAGAGAGAGAGAGAGAGAGTGTTTGTGTGAGAGAGCAGGTTGAGGGATTAAGCAGGGCAGTGGATTAGTTGACAGCAAATGAGTGGAGGTTACAGAGAGAGAGAGGGAAAAGAGAGATGGATGGATGGATGGATGGATGGATGGGAGGATTGGTGGATGAGTGGAGAGACATCATCGAAAAACTTTGATATTTCAGATTTGATATTTCGAGCTAGACATTTTTTTTAATTCTTATTCTTTTTTATTATTTACAGTTTTACAGCTAACAGTGGAATGACCAAATATTTACTCTGTATATATTATTATATATTATCCCAAATCAACCTGGATTTTTGCAATACTGGTTTATTTCCATACAATTATTGTTATGAATATTACATGCATATGAATAAACACATTGGTAAAAGATAAAATAACAATTTATAATGTGCTCTAATGTTGCACTGAAGATGTTTACCTGCAATTTCGGACATCTCAATAAAAGAATAGAAAAATAATTTAAAGCAAAGAATTGAATAAGCATTCATTCACTTTAGACTCTCAAGTATAGACTGTAACTCAAATGTGCTCAAAGACAGAGGCTGTTCATGAGACACAAGCGATGTATTTTATTTTCCTGAACGTGTTCCTGACATCGCTGTGAACCCATGTCCATATTCCACATTGGATCATCCCAAATACAGCATGTGAGGAGCAATTTGAAATTGAACACAAGGGCATGAAGTGTAACTTTACACTCCGTCTTTTCTCATTTGTGACCTTTGTTTCTTTTTTTGTTGTTTCCACACTAATGTTTCCTACTCTCTCCCGATCTCTCCATTACTCTCAGGTTATTAAATCTGTCTCTCTGTCTAGTTAACGTCCTCTGTCTCTTCCTACAATTTTTCTTCCTTTGTTCTGCTCTGTCTTTTCACCATCCTTCCTATTCTCTCCTCTCTGCCCTCCATCGTCCCCTTACAATGCAGAGTAGAGAATGAATAATATCCTATTAAGCTGTTTAGTGATTAAGCAGACTTATGACGGCCTCTTTGGCCGTCATAAGTCTGCCTATCAGCTCATAATCCTATAATAGTCCTACTATATGAATCTGCAGTATGGATGTGTGTGTGTGTGTGTGTGTGTGTGTGTGTGTGTGTGTGTGTGTGTGTGTGTGTGTGTGTGTGTGTGTGTGTGTGTGTGTGTGTGTGTGTGTGTGTGTGTGTGTGTGTGTGTGTGTGTGTGTGTGTGTGTGTGTGTGTGTGTGTGTGTCTGACTAATGGCTGAATGTACCTTAAAGTGTTCATGCTCAGTTAGGTCAGTGAAAAATGATTAAAACGATATGATCATGATATTAAACTCTGGATGTGATTGAATTTTTTTTAAGAATAGATTTAAATTATTGAATAAATCACATGAAAAAAAACAGACTAATCTGGGCTTCCTGTTAATTTGAGGAGATGCTTAGGTGGTATCGCACATATATAAACAAAAATGCTATATTGAATTTAATATGTCACAATATTTAAAAATAGTGTAAAAGATTCTGTGTTTTTGTAGTTGTTTTTAGTTATACCAATGTTTAACCAAATGCAGAGTCACGTTTTGCTGAAACACAATCCTAAACCTCAAAAAACATGTTAATGAAGTATATTAGAAGTTATTAAAAGTTGACTAAGGCATAATGTAAGGAGTAATAACTATTATGAGCAGATTTGTTTGTAACCTTTACTCTGAAATGTCCTCTGAGTACCGAGATGCTGTCTCCCTGTGTGCTGGCCCAGTTTACCTGCCTGGTTGTGTATGAGTTCTGTACTCATCATTGGACTCCATTTTAACCGCATGTGGGTGAGCCTTCACATGAACAGCATGAGTCAGAGATCGAGGGGTAAATAATTCGTTGGCTAATGCAGCGATGGATATGGGAGTCAAAACCATGGTAACAAGCCACAAACTTTTCTGAATAAACATCCACACTTCACAAAATATATGTGATGTGATTCTTTGGTCTCATCATTTCTCCTCACTGTGATTCAGAAAGATGTTCAAGCTGGTTGCATAACAGCGATTATGAGACCTGAATGCTATTTGGTGGGCAGGGGCATCCATAAGTTCATTCAGTTTTAAGAGTGTGTTTCTTTTGTGTGTTGTAAGTGTGTGTGTGTGTTTTTTCGCATGTATATTTTTTATCAGTCTGACTATATGTTTGTGAGGATGACACATTTAAGGATGATACATCTGCTCAAACTGTGTGTGTGTGTGTGTGTGTGTGTGTTTGTGTAATTGTGCACACCGTCACAGTACACTAGTTTATATGTGCATGTGCTGCAGTCATGCATGATTTATGTTTTTTGGGTTGCATGTGTTTGCGTGTGCGCGTGTGTGTGTACGTGTACGTGTGTTTGTGATTCTGAGAACAGAATGTCAGGTTGCGTCATTTTTTCTATCAGTCAGGGATTAAAGGTTTAGAGCAGAAGGGAAATGAGAGTCACTCTAAGCAACACACTACTCCATCAAGCATGTGAGTGTGTGGGGGCGTGACTTTTGCTTTGCATGTGTGTGTATGTGTGTGTGTGACGTATTGAGGAGGGAGATGCACACAGACGGCGCACGGACTCAGAGGTTCCTTTATGGATGTTTTGACGTGAGTGGTTGAGCAATAAAATCATATTTTTGACTCGAGTGACAGAGTGGAATCGACTTAGGGTCTATAATTGGTACA